>NC_056729.1:196293089-196313089 GCF_019279795.1 Protopterus annectens | reverse complement strand
GCAACAAACTTGCTACATGTGTGCATCATCACCTCCAAACTGAGCACAGTCTACATGGGACCTGATGACATTCTAGGCTGTATACTTCATGTGCTCCAAAAGTGAGATACACCACTAGACACCATATTCAACCATAGTCTGAGTACTGCGGTTGTCCACACAACTGGTGACAGAACCATGGCATGAAGCTTAACTCCAAAAAATGTGTTATCATCCCCTTTAGAAAAAAACTCAATCCCCATGAATTACGAAGCTGATGGGAGCCCACTGAACACTGAAGGAGCCATAAGAGATCTGGGCACCCAGGTCGACAGCCACCTCACCTTCGACCACCACATTGCCACTGTGGTCAGAAAGTCCTTCTAAGTGGCACATCTTATAACCAAAGTTTTTGCATCCAGGAAGAAAGGTCATCATCCCTCTCTACTCATCCCTCATTAGACCAATCATCGAATATAAATGCCCTGTTTGGCATGTACCTGACCAGACACCTACAACAGCTGGAGAAGCCACAAAAGTACCTCACAAAAAGGATCCTAGGCCTTAAATACATGTCCTACATGAACAGACTCAAGAAACTTCAGCTGTTCTCAGTCTCTTATCATCTACTACTTATCTCTGCTTGACTTATGAAGGCATGTCCAAACTAGCTCAACTTGAATTGCTATGCCTAAGGAAATCCCAATCCCCCCATGCCACATCCTTCAGAGATCACAACCTCATTACCACAATTAACAGAACATGCTGGAGGGACAGTTTCATCTCCCAAAAACTGCCCATACTCTGGAATAAGCTTCCCATTCATATCAAGGAGAGCACCTCACTGGCCCTCTTTAAGAGAAATCTTGACAAGTGGATCGGTAACAGAAAGTTCACACCAGGGATCATTCCAGTTGCTCTACTGGATAGGGGCACTGTAAACTAACATTGGGTGGCATGGTGCCTTGCAATTTTTTGGTCTAGGTTTGTAAAGGCTCCAGGGCCATTAGTCTAGTATACCCCTATGAAACTATGAATGGAATACAGTGACTATTGTCCACCCACAGAATAGAGGCTAGGCAACATACAACTGGAATTATAGTCCCATAACTGTGTTTAACCTTTGCTGTAAGGTAATAGAATCAGTCTGCATGCATCTCAGACAAAAGGATATAGGTGACCTCCAAACAGCACATCTGTAACATTTAGGTGTTCTTGAGGGTAGCTTGTACCTGCAAAACCTGTGGGATATCAAGACTGTGAGTAGACATATACAAAAAGTTGTGACCTCATCCTATCTCGACTTGGCCAAGCCATTCAACACAATCCAACATTTGGTCACAATGAAAAGCTAACCAAGGTGAATGTCACAACTTGTGGTATTAGGTGGGTTGCAAATGAGATCACAGACCAACGACACTCATGACTTCACCTCAAGCAGCAGACCTATCACTTGTGTGGTAACAGATGTGTCAGTGCTGTCTCCCCTCTTGTTTGCCATATACTTATCAAAACTCCAAATAAAAACAGAAGATGTGTGACAAAACATCTTTGTGCCACTAATAACTGCTGACAGAGGCCTGGGTGTTATAATAAATGAAAAAACATGCATCACCATACCCTGTGTTAATAAATATTCCTGTATTTAAAAAATAAACCAGAATACATTATTCCCAATTTCTGTATCAATATACCTTGGAACACATGTCAACTGCAAACTGTGTGTACTGTGGGGAGGAAGGCATTCTACATCTTACATCCAATTACCAAAGGCATTACATTGAAAACAATTAATGTTATCAATCCCCTATACTCACCCCTCATCAGCCCTATTAATGAATATAATCCCCCTTTGATATGCATTGTCACAGACACCTGCAGCACATTGACAGACCTCAGACATCTATGAGTAATAAAACATCACAGAGTCTCCAAATTATGCCTTCTGTGGAAGAATTAAGTAGCTGTCACTGTATGCAGTATCATATAAATAGCCTTGAGACAGAATATGTATGCATTGCATGACAAAACATGCTGGAGGGATAGGTTCCTGACCCAGAGACTCCCCATACTCTGGAATAGACTGCCCATACATGTCAAGCAGAGCACCTCATAGGCCCTCTTCAAAAGGAACCTTGATGATTGGATGAGAGATAGGAGATTCACCCCAGGGATCATGTCAGTTACCCTGCTAGACAGGGGTCCAGAGAATTAAATATTGTGGGAAGAAATATCCAGGGAATTGTTATGGCTAGGCTTGTATAGGCCCTGGGGCCGATAGCCTAGTACCAACCTATGAACCTATGTCTGTCTTTGGCCCAAATGGGATGAATATGCTGCATATAATGAGCTGAATATGCTGCACATCCTTAAATCATATGGCACTACAGTCAGCTGTTCCAGGGACCACAATGTACATTGGACATACAGGAGAAGCACATACATGTCACAAAGGTTGTCAGTCCTCTGCATTAGGCTTCAAGTCCATGCCAGACAGAGCACATCCATTAACCTGTTTAAGCACAGGCAGGCTGACTTGATGTGAAAATGCTGTCTGCCATGGATCACTGCTTATTCTATCCTGGACATGGCTGGTCCTTTCTGTAAGAATCATGTCCATGCACTATATCTGCCATTGCATATTATATTGTGATGTATTGCCTACATTTTTAACACCATCACGCCATTACCCTTGTCACAGCCTATGAACCATAAGCTATTGTGATGTGCATGACAAAAGCACAAAACATCATAATGTATTACTGCTCTGAAGGGATTTGTCTGCAGTGCTTACATACAATCCATAGCACAAAATCTGATGGGTTGACTATGGATGTGCACACATAAGTTATCACTAAACAATCCTTAAACAGAAGGTTAGATTTATTAATGAGACACATTTCATTGACTGATTTCATAAGCCTTACAAAAGCATCCTCTAGAAATTTGAGGACTTATTATGCTAGCAACTGTCTAAATGGCTAACTACAATTTAAGTGACAGTTACAATTTTCAGGACGAAAGCACAAATGGAGCTATTAAATACATATTAAAGTAGGCAGTCATCATCATACACATAGCTTTAGTAACCGCGAAGCCAAATGATAGACAACAGGGATGTGGCACAGTTAACACTTGCACAGGTTGGTTTGTGGGGGTGCAGGAAGCCTAGACTGGCACAAAAGATTAGTGAGTGTGTGTGTGAGTCAATAAGGGCAGTGGCACACATGGAACATGTAAATGTAGTGTGTGTGTCAGTAGGTGCCTTTGATGTGACACTGGTGTGTGTGTGTCTGCATGAATACAACCAAACTCCGTGCTAACCCTATGTGTTTGTATGTAGTACAGCTGTGAGCCATGCATGGTAGATCTGACAGTTCATTGTCTTCATCCCCATCCATGAGAACTGGCTCTGCCAGGAGTTGCAATGGCACCTCCATGCCCAAGGTCAGATGGTGTGCTACTACCTGAGGGTGATGAAATCTGTTGATGTGTTCCCTTCATTAAAACATCTAGGCCCACAACCCGATGGCCTACTCTGTCTGGGTGTGGACAGCATACTCTCTGATGGAGCAGTGGATGTACTGCCACATATGTATCATTGAACTGATTCAGTGCATTAACAACACTGTGGAGGCAGTTATTGATGTCAGACTGACGCATACAGAACCCTTAACATTCTTCTGGAATGACATTCTGAATGTGTCTGTACCTCCATTATGGTCCTAAACATACAACATGTGACATGTGAAGAGACACCTGCACCAAGTGGAAGGACAGCAGGCCTCTGATGAGCACCCCTATCAATCCGACTGTGTAGCACCTCGCTAACAGTTTGGATATGGACACTGTCAACAGGCACTGAAGTTGTGGTAACCACCATCCTCTGGTCTATGTCCTCACCCTACAACTGTCCAATATCTGTGGCCTCAGCAGACTGGGTATGTGCAGGCATACTGGCTTTGTCTGGGGATCCTGAGTGCAGGTCCTGGATGTCAACTTCTGCATCAGATTCAGCCTCTGCAACCCCCGACTGTGCCTCACTTTGGCCACTGTCATCATCAGACTCTGATGAGACACTGACATCAGGTGATCCAGGGAACACAGAACTACTTCCATGTTTACTTGTGATAAAAAGAAAAACAGGACAGCATTAATACCTGCACTACTATGCTGCAATATATGTTAAACAGTTTACACTGCTGTCACTATTACATACATTTAAACCTATCAGCCACTTACAGCAATAAGTGTGGACAAAGCCATAAGTACTGGGTGTACAAAGGCTCAAGTGTAGGGACAGATGTGATATAATATGCTTCTGCAAACCTGTACAGCTGATGGAATAACATATTTGCTTCACCATGACAAATCTGAAGGGTATGCAGTTTGAATGCAAGTTCTGTGTCATGTTTGCAATCATTAATGACTTGTCAATAATCTGCCAGTCAATTACTATGATTGTAAATACAGTCAAGAAAGTTGAGTACAAAATTGTGACTTTCAGCAGCAATCTGTGCAGTGGACAGCTATGCAGGCAGTACTGCAATACATACAGCAGGCCTAAGAGGACAGTATAGCAGATATGCAGGTGTAATTATCAGCACCACACATTTAATAGTACAACAGAGGTTAATACTGTTGCTCATCTATATGTATGGCCAAATAACTTTTATCAGGAATGTGGCTGACAACCTTCAAATAAGCATAAAACTGCAGCTAATAACAATACCCCCAACCAACACACAGCTGGACACAACTATATACACTTATGACAGAATGCAGCACTATTTTAATTATGATGTAACAAAGCATACCTGTCAGTCCCAAGTGTAATGCAGGAGTGGAACCCACAACCAGAAATTATTGGCTCAAGGATTACTGGGAGCTGTCCTCCATGGAGATGCATGGCAGGAATTCTTCTGTGGCAGTTAAAGGACCTGCACACTGCAGCTATCTTACTTACCCCCCATCAAAAAAAAAAAAACTACCACACACTAAAACAATATACACAATTACAGAATGAATGCAAACATATTCTACTGGTGATCTAACAAAACCTACCTGAATGCTCCTCTTGAGTCACAGAAGTGACACTCATGTCAAGAATATACTGGCTGTTGGACTGCTGGGATCTTTCCTGTGTGGCAATATTTGCCAGGAATTCTTTGGAGACACTGAGGGGTTCTTCTTCTGCAGGACCACCACTGGTGACCTCACAATTGGGTGCCACTTCAGCTGCACACCTCCTGGTGCATGGATCATGTCGGTAGTTCTTTGCGCACCTGTTTATATGTGTGACACTGTCAGCCCACTCTGTTGATATGTTCGACAAGGTCATCTGAGAGCTTCACACATTCAGCCATTCTGGCCCACCCTGTTGACAGCAAAACTTCATGGTGTTGTCTGAGCTCATCTATGATCAGCTCATTTTTGGCCTCAGAGAAAGGAGGCCTATGTCCAGGAGGCACTATCGCACAATAATTCTTTAAAGAAAAGAAAAGAAAAGAAAAGGGGGTGATAGGAAAGTGGTGAAATTGGGATCAACCAGGGGGGAAACAAAGTGAAAGGAAGGTAGGAATGTGCAGGAAGGGTATAGTGAAGAACCATAGCTATCCATTTCAACAGTAACAACTGAGCACATGTACACATTTTCAGCTGTATTTGGACTGGCACCTCCAGAGAGAGGGGTGACAACAACATAATTGTATTGTGAAGCCAACTGAACCAAATTAGGTATGTCAAGAAGATGCATCTGTGAAATGGAGAGCTATGTATGGGACATTTTTTTTTGGGGGGGGGCAGGTGCACTATTTATTTACTTATTTAAAGGAGAAAGTGGAATGTTGGTGGAGGGACATAGGCAAGTCTGGGGCAGGCAAGTTGGGAAGGTGAGGAAGCATTTGCAGACAGACAAGACATACAAGACAAGGACAGGGTCAGTGAAGGACACAAGAGGGGGGAAACACCTAGGTTGAGGTGGGGGGCTGAGGAAATCAAGGCCCCATGGATGTCATCACAGTTACAGTTTGACTCAAGTCCTCACCCATTGGACTGTCAGCACTGTTCCATTACTGCTTCATTGGTTGCAGTGGCCAATGTCTTTGCCTATGGCCTGTCTGCCATATAAGGATGGACAACATGTTCTACATCTGGCATAGATGTGTGCCTATGGTTTGGTGCACAATACTATGCAGCACATCTGGCAACTCCACATGGGTGATGAAAGCACCCCCTCTACCTCTGTTCACAGTAGGGACCACACACCTCGCCCCCAGGGACAGATCTACCTGAGGGTCCCGGTAGGGCAGAGGCAGTATAGGGGTGCCAACAGATAGCAGCCCAGAAGTGCTGGGCATCGGTGCTTCAGCTGGGGAAGTGACCATAAGCAGATCACCAGGAACTGGCATACCCTGCTATGCTGTAGTAATAACATAACCAAAAATGTAATAACACACGAAACAAAATTAAGCAACAATTTTACAAATAGAAAAAAAACATAAAAAACATGATAAAAAGGTTAAATAATATTAATGCAAACAGAGTGATACATAATTAAATTTAACATAAATAGAAGATAAAATGTACATAATAAACAAACCATAAGAAATAATAAAAAATATATAATAAGGTGAAACATGATTAAAGAAATAACACTATAATAATAAGAAATAAATCATAATAAAAATAAGTAATGCAGAAATAACAAAAAGAAGATATAGGGTAGGGTGAGAGAAAAAAAGGAGAACATTAGCAACTTCACACATTATAGAACACGCTTTCAAAAATAACTCTATTGTCTTCTGTTACAGTTTACTTTAAAGAATAACAACTGCTAATAAATCCCTGTATTACTTGGACTACATGTACAGTGCTTACACAGGTTTGCACTTCAAATGCTATAATGATGATTACATAACAGTACTATATTTCTATTGATGAAAAGATAACAGAGTATTGTAATCAGGTGATTTTTATATTTGGGAGTGTGGTATTACAAGCCACAATCAATTTCTACTGTAATACTGTACTTGCCATTGGAATACAACATAATGCAAACTCTTTTGTTTTATACTTTATAGACTCATGGTCACTGTTATCTGGGAATGTGCAATTGTTGCTTTGCATTTCAGACCACACCTTTCCATCTTTTAGAGCAATATATCTGGACATATCATAAAATATTGGGTGTACAAGGACCCAGAATTAGGAACATAGTTCAAATGTTACTATTGCACACATGGATAGTTGCATGGGATTTGTGTTAATAACTTTCTGACAATCATTTGTTTATTGACTTCTATATAAAGTACTTGCTAGACAGCCATGAATCCTGCAATGACCAGAGCAAAGCAGTGATTCTTAAAAATCTGGATTTTCAGCAGATAGAAGTAGTATTGAAAGGTACTGTACAGATATGCATTTCCAAAATCATAACAAAATATGATATAGCAACTACTCCATCTATAACTGTTAAGGCTGCAATAAGAGTGCTTTATATAATTATTCTTACTTACTACATGCTTGTCTCATCATCTCCAGTCAGCGAGAGTGGGACCTCACATTTGTGGCCCTCTCTTCTGCAGCTGTGGAAAAAGGGAAAAGAAAAAGCATCATGAATACCAGTGTTTACCATAGTCAGCTTGAGTATTTTCAGGTAATACACGTAAAACATACACATCACTGGGGTGTTCCCCACCTGGCAATCCCTGATCCACTGATAAAGGTTATCCCACTTTCTCCTACAGAGGTCATTATAGTGGTGACGACACTAACTGGTGCAGGGATACCAGTCACACTGGTAAGAGCCCTTGACAAACTATCCCAGGCTTCCTTTTTGTATTGGGTGCCAATATAGTCTTCCTGCAACAGGCATGGGTCATGATCCCTAATCAGGAGCTGAACAAAAATCTTGGACTGCTGGACACCCCAGTGCTGTGCTCTAAATTGCACACCTTCACCTGCGCCAGCCATTTCTGAACAAGTCAAACCTCAAAGTATAAAGTGAAATTCCTTGTATTTCCCTTTAAATACCATGGCTTCCCTACACTTGTGCTTACTGAGAGTGTGCACTGTCTAGATTTTGATATATTTGAAAATGATACTCGCCACTTACTATCGTGCAGACCTATATGTGTGCGATGCTAAGCGGCATGCACCTTTTTCAAATATATTGACAAAAACACTCAAACAAGACAATTCCACGCTTATCTCCTTACAGTAGCAATTTATTTGGATAAGCTGCAATGTCATACCATGAAAAATAAAAGTTTCCATGGCCTGAATTAGATGACAGATCCATCTGCACTTTAGCCAGATACTTAATCCATGTCACCATGAGGGTAATGGAATCATCAATGTAGTTTTAGTACTTATTGTTCATTCCAAGCTATGAGAGTAGCACCACTCTGCTTACTGGGTTTGTGTGATGCACAGCATTGTGCACTAATATGAACTGAAAGCATCCTGTTTTATTGTTAGATGTCTGTGTCATGTCTGATACATGGGTGGAAACCCAGTAAGCATTGGCACACACCACGGAGCATCACACAAATATGTGGGAAAAATAAAAATAAAAAAAGGAGACAAGATGGGATAAGATTTGCAATTTTCAAATAGTGATTCAGGATGGATGGATTTTCTTTTAGGACTTCATACTCTTCTGATAGTGCACGATGAAGGGGGGCTATCAGTGCTTACAAGGATTCACTATCTGTGTTGTTCTATGAGGTTTTGCAGCAAATGCAAATGGGACATGCTGCAAAACCTCACTTAGGGATGATGTGCATCATGAATATGCATTATGGATGAATAACAATACTGCACAACTGTGTACATGGATACCCTCCATGTAGCCTCTACAAGGAGCCTACATGGAGTTTATTGAACCCCCAGTTACTTATTGCTTGGACCTCAGCAAGAAGAGTATCTGAACTAAAAGCTATTACACTAGGTCAGATTTGTCTCATTTTTCATAAAGACAAAGTTTCATTGACAGCTAATCCTTATTTTATACCTAAAGTGGAATCACATTTTATTTTAAGTCCAGCTATACATCTCCTCTTTTCTTTTCAATACTTAAAAATGAGGTAGAATATTCATGTTGTAACTTGGATGTCCACAGACAACTCAGGTACTATCTTGATAGAAAAAAAATCTTTCAGAACTTCTTGTCAGTGTTCATTTATTTTAAAGACAAGAATAAAGAAAAAACAGAATCAAACAGACTATTTCCAAATGGTTGACTCATGCTGTTAATTATTTTTTAACTCTTGTCACCTCAAAACTACCCCAGGCAAGGTCAAGGCTCATTCTTCCAGGGCCTTTGGAAAGGGTTAAATTCTGGAAGTATTTTAAAAGCAGCAGCTAAGTTCTCTGCATACTTTTACAAAGGAATACAAACTAAATTTCTTCTCTGGTTCTAGCACAGCCTTTGCTAGGATCCCTGTCCAGGAACTCCTGATCCCTTATCCTTCCGCCTCCCATTCTATCTAAGCTATGGTAATCTACCCATATAGCTTAGATTACTGCAGCAGTGGTCCATATGATAAGTATACCACAGCTGTGTAAGTAAACTTTCCATAACAGCTGATGTCTGAATGATCACTGATGCAGTAACCTCTCCTTCCCCCAATCCTCTTCTTTTTGTATTTTTTTATGTTACGGTGTGGGAAATTATTAGTAGTATTATTGTTTTCCTAGCATTGTCCTACACAGGGCTTTAGCTTCCCTCTCTCTTTTGGCATGAAAGCTCTGTAGGCTTGGCACCTGACTTCTAGGTACATGGAAGGTGCCCTGAAACTTTGCAAGCTGGCCAGCTGTTATGTCATTGGCAAGACATAACACATATCACTTAGGCTACTGCAGAAGAAACCCTTGAAATATCTCCTGTGATATAAATTTACTTATACAAAATTAATTTTAATCTCTTATAGTAGACAAAGTGATCAAATGCATCAATGTTTGTTTGCTAAATAGAGACAGAATAAGAGAATAATACTGTGTTCATAACTGGGCACCTAATATATTTCATTTTAAAAGCTTTTCATGCTTATGAAATGTAAATCATTTTGAATGCCAGTGTCTAATTATGACACTGGATAAACCACAAATCTGTGCTAAGAATTTGCAATTCTTTATTGCTCTTTGTTAAATTAGTTATTAAATTAAAGGTCTCTTGTGGGAGCTTTCATTTCTCAATACTGCTGTCTGCTTTAAGTATCATATATTACAACAAAATTATAATTTCTTGTTTCCTTTTTACCCTATGTACTAAGCATGACATTAACAGCATGATATACATATGTACTAAGTGCTGCACAAAAATATTGGTTTTAAGTACTCCAGAAATTAATTTTTATTTACTACATGTATGATCTTCTTTTTTACCCATTATGATTTAAGAGTACATGCACCAACATCAATTTTCTTCTTTTAACATCTATAGTTAATATATCTATTCTAGTTTAAATCCCATTCTTGTAAATATCTGGAAAATGATTAAAAGAAAGCTAAACAGAATACTACATTATCAGATTAGTCCGCTTGATGGAAACAATGTAAATTTCTTTTTAATGTGAAAATCTGAAAAAAATACACAATGTATTGTTATTTGTCATCCTATATTACTTTTTTCAAAGTTTATTCTTTTTTTTCTCTTGTATATTAACATGCTAAACGATTACAGAGTAGCATAACTGTGAACAGATACTACCTACTCTTGACATTATAAAAAGATTCCATGTATAGTCTGCTGTTGTTTTTGTTAGCCTTACATGGACTAAACAATGGTTTTGCTGAGTGCATTTTTAATAATGATCTGAACAGTGATATTCACAAGCTAAAACTGTAAAAAAAGAAATAGACACTAATAGCTTCTAGCTCCAAGCTATAGTGCACCAGCCTACACAAAAAACATGATACTTAGTCAAGAAAAAAATCAATAAATTTCCTGATTTTGGAATAGAAATATCAAACATTTTCATTTTTCTTTACAGGAAAGAGCTACAACAAATACATTTAAATGACCATCTCTGTGAGGCAGAGAGGTAACATCTTAAGTATGACCCAGATGATCGGAATTTAAATTGTGGCTTTAATGCATGAAGTACCACTTTGTGTGAAGTGTGGGAAAAGTGTAAAGCTTTGCTGCATGATCATTTGCTTGGAGGTTTTGGTGTCCTGGTCAGTAGTTCTACAAGTTGTTGGTGAGGTTAAGCAGCAGTTCCCTGAAGAAGGTCATTAGCTGTGGCGAATATAGGGCATTGCTACTCAATTCCTTGAGACTACATCTGGGGGTAAGTACACTCCTGAGTGCATGAAGAAATGTGGTTTTAACAGTGATGATGGTACTTGGATTCATGTCATCAGCAGGGCAGGGAATGGGGATGTATGGGACTGCTCTCTTGGCCATCTAGGTGACAACTGTGCCTTGATTAGCTCCCACCTGTTAGGCGAATCACAGGGTGCTGGTGCTTTCTGTGCCTGTGGGGGATGAATGGTCTCAATACTCCCTACTCCAATGGATAATGAATGGACAGATACAACAGAGAATCAGTGAATGGCAGGCATTTGGTTCAAAATAAGATGTGGAGGAAAGAAGAAATACATTCAGTTACAGAAACATAGAAAATGCTGAGATCCATATTTCAACAAGGAACTACTTATGCAAGATGCTCACCAGACAAAAAGCTTGCATACAATATCCACTTCTAAACATATTATCATATAATACTTCTTTGTGATGTCTATTGCACACTTTGCCATGTTTTTGAGAGAGGCAATATTTTACATTGTGCATAGTTCTATCAGTCTTAAAAGTAAGGAATTTATTGAATCTCTTTGTGAACACTCGACTGTTACACTTAATTGGCACAGTACTGTAGGCATTTCAGATGTTTGCTAACTAAAATCACTAGAGAAAACAAGGCAGTAAAATGTAAAATAAGTGACACTGAAAATACAGCTAGAAGAAATAACCCTCACTGCCTAAGACTCAATCTGGAAATTGATGTGGTCAGATAGTTTTAGCTAGTTCTGTTTCCACATTTCTAGGTAATCTCTGGATAGCGAAAAAGGAATACTGACAGAGTGACCCCATGACCCCATAACGGAAGTCTGATACATTAGTTGCTGGCATTTAGTGAAGCAGTATAGATTAAAACTTAATGTTTCATTTTCAAAGAGTTCATTAGACACTCTAAATATGGTACTGTTTATCTGTATCCCTATACTAACTTATAGACAGCTTTATCTGGGAGAGAAAGGAATTCTCAAAGACACAACAAATTGGTGTTTACAAAGAAATCAAATTTATTTTTTTTTTTAATTTTATTTCATTTTAAAACAATATGTATTATTTATAAAAAAGGGAAAATAAGCAAGATATAAACAATGATGTATAAATATGCCATCAGTTGACATTAGGTATACCCACAACACATTTTTTTTTAAATGTCATAACTAACATTCCTATCTTGTCCCAACAAAGTTAAAGGTTTTACTTGATGATAATTAGTCTTATTGTTTCTTCTTCTCTCTTATATATAATTCAGCTAATTATAATAATTAAAAACAAAACAGCACCAAGGCATGTCTATGACCATACAAAACACAGTTTTAATAACAGTAACACAAGGTAAGCACTTTCACACAATAAATGTGCTTCTTCAGACAGTAAATCACAAAAAACATGCAAAATATATAGTACATTCATTTTGAATCAATAACACAAACTAACCAATAAAAATACACATTCAATAAAACAATAAAACAGTCCTCAATCCTTTAAAGAGACCTCTGGCTTTCAAAGTCGATTTAAATGTGCAAAAATTGCATCTAGAGCAACAACACATCAAGGGTGTATTCACCATATTGCCCATATAACATAAACGTCTCTTTAAAGACTTCTTATTTTTAAAACCAAATCTGGGCTGTTCACCAACAATAGAACGAATATTATGATCTAAATGTAAAATGGACCAATTATTTTTAATAACTTGTGTAATATCATTAACATCACTAGTATAAAAGATGGACATAGGAAGTGTCTTAAGAACTGCAGTAGAACCAATACATCTCTCATTTACCGAAGATAGTCTATGACCAAAGTAAGGTTTACCCCTTCCTTTCCTTTTCTCTTTAGTAAAACAAATGGCCTCATCAATTTCCTTTATCCTATAACCTCTGTCAAGTAACTCCTGTTTAAAATGATTAATGTACTTTCTATGTCCATCTTTTATACAAGTGATGTTAATGATATTATACAAGTTATTAATTGTTTTTATATAGGCAAGACCAACAGGTCTTTGCTAGAAAGAATGAGGGAACATATTTATAGTATGAATGGGTCTGAATAACATAATGCCTTGGCTAAGCATTTTGTTGAATGTAGGTATGAACATGTTTTTGGATTTGGTAATTGAGATGGTGAATGGTGATATTCGTGGGGATGATTTTAGGAATTTTACTGAGGAATGAGAGCTGTCATGGATTATTAGTATGCAGGCAGACAGGTTTTCTGGCATTAATGGGAGAGCCTCCATCAAATTGGCTTTCTCTTTAAATGAATGAGGACTGTTTTATTGTTTTATTGAATGTGTATTTTTATTGATTAGTTTGTATTGTTGATTCAAAATGAATGTACTATATATTTTACTTGTTTTTTGTGATTTACTGTCTGAAGAAGCACATTTACTGTGTTAAAGTGCTTACCTTGTGTTACTGTTATTAAAACAGTGTTTTTATGGTTATAGTTATGCCTTGGTGCTATTTTGTTTTTAGTTATATCACATTTGGTTAATCAGCACCATTAATTCCCGAGGGTCTACTGGTTTGTTATTTATTGATTCCTGTTTGATGTCCCAAGAAGCATGTTAGAAGGAAAAGATACTGACATTGAACTGGGATATGTTCAAGCCAGGAAGAGATGAGAAGACCGGTTCCTGAGTTTTTTGAGAACTGATGTTAATCCTTTGTTGGTGAAACCTGAAGCCAGTAATGGTGACCAGCTGGCTGATGATGATGTTCATTTGCTTAATGTTACAAGGGAACTTGAGAATGAACTGTTTAGGGTTGAAACGTTTTCAATGGCAAAGTCTGCACTGGAAGGCATGCCTGTTTCACAAGATAATACCCCGTGGATTACAGGTGTTGGTTAGGCCAACATTATGATGAGACTCAGCTGGGTTTATTGAGTAAGTGGCAGCAGTTAAATCTGGAGTTGAGTTTCAGGTACATACGTTTACTTATAGACTACTTCAAGCCTTTAGAAAAAGAACTGACTGACTCTATTAATAAAAATATATATTGAGCTGTTGGAGCAGTATAAAGATGATTTTTTAGTTAAAATGGATGGAGTTATTGACAATATTTCCTCTTATGAACAACGTTTGATAGTCCAAAGATCAAAAAAGTTACTATGAGACACTACAGATTTTGACAAGGGTAATGTTTTTACATGGCCAAGAAACTCACATATGGCTGAATCTGTGACTGATAATGCTAACAGTATTCAGAAGGAGAAGGATACTGCTGTAGTTAATATTCTTTCTGTTACTAAAAGGATCAACAGTAATAATGAAGGGAATACTTGTGTAGAATTGAGTGTTGCACCTAGTGCATCTACTGGTTCCCCTTTAAACCCAGCTGCTTCAATCAAGCCGGTGGATGTATGGCCAAAACCTACAAATAAAATTGGCCCTACAGAGACACTCCCTTTGCCCCTTCCGATTTGCAAAAGAGAGAAGTCACGTTATTTACACTACCAGAGTCGGGGGAAGGAAGCGGCAGCTCTTGATGGAGGACAGCAGAGCACAGACTTTGAAAATGATGTGGACGGATCCAACAATTAGGTAATTTATAACATTTCAAGCAAGGAATTGATTTTTTGCACAATTATTGCTGTTAGATCATGGCTTAACATTTATTCCTGCTAAGGGTCCTAACCCAAGCGAAACTTTTAAAGACATTACGAAGCTTGTTAGAAATGTTATGTTTAAAGCTATGTTTCCAGACAATAATGATGTGGCTGAAAGTTTTGTTTTCAGGAACACCCAGTGTTAGAAACGATCGCCAAGAAATGTGAGATAGATTTCATGGCTGCATATAATGGTGGGAAGATGAAAATAAGTTTTTGTAACTTAAGCAGTGACGAAAGGTAGGCATTGTTGGAGTTACCAGGTGATGTTGAGCTTACTGTAAAACCTGCTGATAGAGGTGGCACCATTGTTGTTATGGACTCACAGTTTTACTTTGATAGTATGGTAGAGTTATTGAGTGATACATGTTTATATAATGAGGTTAACCCTGATTATATCACTTCACTACATGATAGGGTGAATGCGAGACTGAGTGACTTTCTCTGTACTGAATTAATTTCAAAGGAGTTGTTTGATTATTTCACAATTGAGTTTCCGGTCATCCTGGTATTTCAAGGATTACCAAAGATCCATAAATGTCTGTTGAAATCCCATTTTAGACCTATAGTGTATGGCAAAGGTTGGGTTATGGAACCGTTTTCTATTTTTATAGAAAAGAAGTTAAGACCAGTTTTAAACACACAATGCCAGGTGTTAAAGGATACTCAACAATTTCTAGGTGATTTATTTGTGTCTACTAATGAGTTGGACTTTGATGTAAAGTATTTTTGTGAGTTTAGATGTAGTGCTCTTTTCACATGTATTCCCCATGACAGTGGTATAAGTATGGTGAAGAAGTTTCTAATAGACAAGAGTGAATATGATGTAGTACCTAGTGATTTAATTTGTTTGTTCTTAGCGATTGTTTTAGAGAGCAATGTCTTTATGTATAGTGAACATTTATTTTTGCAGAAAATTGGCGTAGCTATGGGCACTAGTTGCGCCAGTAGCTTTGCCAGTACTGTAATGGCTCAATGGGAAGAGAAATTTGTCTTCTGCTCTGCTTTTTCCTCTTAAATTACATTTTATAGAAGGTTTGTAGATGACCTTTTTTTGGTTTGGAGTGGAACAAGTGAACAATTGGCTGAGTTTATATGTCTTTTAGATCATACAATACCATTTTTGTCATTTACACATAAGTCATCTGTTAAGGAGATAGACTTTTTAGATGTTAAGATTTTGATTAACCCCTCTGGTAAGTTAGCTGCTACTTTGTTTATGAAAAACTGTAGAAGAAATATGTTGTTACAATGAAATAGCATGCATTCTGGACGTGTTTAAAAACATAGCTAAGGGACAATGTATGCGTATCTCAAGGTTGAATAATAAGAATATTGTATATGAGACAGACATTAATCATTTTAAACAGGAGTTACTTGACAGAGGTTATAGGAATAAGGAAGTTGATGAGGCCATTTGTTTTACTAAAGAGAACAGGAAAGGAAGGGGTAAACCTTACTTTGGTCATAGACTATCTTTGGTCAATGAGAGATGTATTGGTTCTACTGCAGTTCTTAAGACACTTCCTATGTCCATCTCTTATACTAGTGATGTTAATGATATTATACAAGTTATTAAAAATAATTGGTCCATTTTACATTTAGATCATAATATTCATTCTATTGTTGGTTAACAGCCCAGATTTAGTTTTAAAAATAAGAAGTCTTTAAAGAGACATTTATGTTATAAGAACTATATACAAGTTAGAGGAGATATGGTGAATACACCCTCAATGTGTTGTTGCTCTAGATGCAATTTTTGCATATTTATAGATACTTTTGTAGACCTTTTTCATCCTGTCACTAGTAAAATGTATCAGTTTAAGGTAACTGCTGACTGTCGTAGCAGGAAACTAATTTATTTAGGCAAGTGCAGGGCCTGTAATTGTTTTTATATAGGCAAGACCAACAGGTCTTTGCTAGAAAGAATGAGGGAACATATGTATAGTATGAAGAGGTCTGATGAACATAATGCCTTGGCTAAGCATTTTGTTGATTGTGGGCATGAACATGTTTTTGGATTTAGGGTAATTGAGATGGTGAATGGTGATATTCGAGGGGGTGATTTTAGGAATTTTACTGAGGAACGAGAGCTGTCATGGGTTATTAATATGCAAGCAGACAGGTTAACTGGTATTAATGAGAGAGCCTCCATCAAACCAGCTTTGAAAGCCAGAGGTCTCTAAAGGAATGAGGACTGTTTTATTGTTTTATTGAATGTATATTTTTATTGGTTAGTTTGTGTTATTGATTCAAAATGAATGTACTATATATTTTACATGTTTTTTGTGATTTACTGTCTGAAGAAGCACTTTTATTGTGTGAAAGCACTTACCTTGTGTTACTGTTATTAAAACTGTGTTTTTTTATGGTCAAAGTTGTGCCTTGCTGCTGTTTTGTTTTTAGTTATATCACATTTTGGTTAATCAGCACCATTAATTCTGGAGGGTCTACTGGTCTGTTGTTTGTTAATTATAATAATTCCTTAAACAAAGTTGCATATTCAGATTTCCATTTCATTGTTATAACCGTTCTAGCAACTACTACCATATTTTTTTGTAAATAAGACCTAACCAGAGAATAAGGCCTAGCATGGTTTTCTAGGTTGGTCAGGATATAAACCCTATCCCAAAAATAAGCCCCAGTTAATATTGTCAACAACACATGATGGATGTGCTGAATTATAAAATATTGACACCCGCTGACTGAGGTTATCATACTCTGCTCACCATTTTCGGACCATTCGGACACCCAACTTCTTCTCTTTGCAGAAAGTCATAAGATTCTTTGCCTGTGAGTCCTCCACATTTCTTACTGTAACCCTAACCATCACTCACACTTGACGGTTGAGATCCTTGACTCATAAACACTGGCAGGCATATTTTGATCAATCAATGTACAGACAACGTGCGTAAAGCACACACACGTGATAGTGCATGGTTGTGGTTGTGCCTTCTCTTTGTAAACAGCGTCATTTTGTGTTGCCACTCTGGTTTCATAAGTCTTTAAATTACCCCCCCCCAAGACAAAATGAGTGCAAAAAGAAAGAGCTATTCTGTCACATACAAGAAAGGATTCATGGCGGACTCCTGGGGAAAGAATCTGATGGCTTTCTGCAAAGACAAAAAGTTAGATCTCTGAATGGTCCGAAAATGGTGAGCAGTGTACGATAACCTCAGTCAACAGGCCGACAAGGGAAATGCTAAGAAGTGCAAATGTGGATCAGGTCGGCAACCATTATTTCCTGAGCTGGAAGACATCATCTGTGAATGGATTGCTAACAGGAGACCAAAGGCTTTGGTTGTGCTCAGGGTTGATATGCAAGCTTTTGCCCTTGCAATGGTACCACAGTTAGAAATATCCCCAGAAGAATTCAAAGCATCAAACATTGGCTGGATGGCTTCCTTCACTGATATGAACAAACATTGGCTGGATGGCTTCCTTCACTGATATGAACTGTCTCTAAGAAGATCAACAACACTGTTCAAGCTGGAAGATACTGAAGTTATTAAACGTGCCCTTGCATTCAAGTTCTATGTTGATGGCATTGACTTTTCTAAATACCAACTCTCCAACATGATTGCTATGGATGAAACTGCAGTGTTTATGGGCCAAGAATCTCAAACAACAATTGATCAGAGGGGTGACTCGTCAATCTACATTCCCTCCACTGGTTACGAGAGTGCATGTATTACCTGTATTTTGCAATTCTAGATGGGAAGAAAATCCCACCTCTAATCATTAGTAAAGGCAAGAAAAATAAGACTGAACATGTTTCAGGCATTTACATTCTTGAAACTGAAAAAGCCTGGTGCACACAAGCAGCTATAAAGAAGTGTGTCGATGTAATGCTGCCACTTGTTTTGTGAGGTGGCAAAAGAGGTCTGCTAGTCTGAGATTCAGCCAGCAGTCACCGCACTAAAGAAATTAAGAAATTCCTTGCACAGAGAAGAATAGATCAAATGATGATTCCCGCAGGAACGACTGCCTATCTCCAGACTCTTGATATTGCAATAAACAAGCCATTCAAAGACGATTTGCGCATGGAACTCAATGACTACATTGAAAATAGAATGGAGAGAAATCAGCATGGAAACTTTGTGAAGCTTAGCCTACAAGAGGTCGTGACTTGGGTAAAAAAGTCATGGGATAAAATCACTGACAAATGTGTTGCCAATGCACTATGAGCAGGCTACTTGGACAAGCAGTGCTCATTTAAGGTGAGCTCTATTGCTAGGCATGACAGATTGGGGCCAATGGTTCTACAGGAAATGGAGTCACAAGAAATTCAGGTTGAAATTTGGGGGTTGGACACTTATGACAATGTTCCAGAAGAAGATGACATGACTGTATTTGAATAACTTTGAAAGCCAAGGTGCAGATATTCTGAATTTGAAATATTTGGTGCACTGTTTATGTAGAATTCTCACACAACTGTTTTAATGCATTAGAACTGTTGCCCAATAAAAGAAAACTACGAAATAAATGTCAGTTTGTGTACATGAATAAATGTCAATTTTTGGACATGAATAAATGTTGATTTGTGTTCATTAATAAATGTTGATTTTTTGTACATGAATAAATGAATAAAGGTAGATTGTTGGACAGTGTGGATAAATAAGGCATCCCCTGATAATAAGCTCAAATGCGTATTTTGGCGGGGGAAAGAGTATAAGACCCGGTCTTATTTTCGGGGAAATACGGTAATGAATTCATAACAATGCAACTGAAATTTGTTAACTTTTCTTTAACAGGAACATTCATTAAAATAGTTGATATTTATTATTTTCACTGCTGCAGTAGCCTTTTGGCTAAGGATTGTGTCTTGCCTAGAATAGAACAACTGGCCAGCTTCAGAAAGTGATGCATCTCTCCCAGACCTATTCTCTGACTAACTTTCTGGCATAACAAACTCCTTAAGGATAGGGCTGACTGACTGAAATCAGTGGTTAAAAAACAATCAATGATAAAACCAAGCAAAAATTGGATCTCAGACATCAAAATTATAAACACAGAATACTTTAATATGAAATGAGCAAAGCTTTTGGAATGCTTACATTTTTTTCTGCATAGTAGAGAACACATACAGTTTATCCTCTTATAT
>NC_056729.1:196095589-196290589 GCF_019279795.1 Protopterus annectens | reverse complement strand
GTTAAAACTCTCAGAGACAGAACAGATATCCTTATATACTCTATTTTCAGTATTACGTGTTGCCAGACACATACTGCGGTGGTGGTGCTGCTGTAGCGTTGTCGCCTCACAGTTAGACGTTGCCCATTCGATTCTCAGTTAGAGCGTCTTCTGTGTAGCGACATGCGTGAATGGGTGTTCCTTCGTTGAAGGTTGTGCATTAGGCCCAGCAAGCCAGTACGTAAAAATCTACTGCCAATCATTAGCGGACGGGAGTTCCACTGTGGCGACCCCTAACCAGGAAAAGCCGAAAGACACAACAACGACAACGTGTTGCCAGACACATAAACCCATAATTTCTTTGAATAATGGGATGTTTAAAAATAGTTTCACTTAATATATGTTTACAAAAAGAACAATTATAACATGGAAAAGACAGCTTTCTTTTAGTATCAATAATTCCTGCTTTCTTCATATTGATTTCCTTGTAGCATAGTTTTTGTTTAAGATTCTGACATGCTTTATAGACAAACTCTGGAATCATACCAGTAAATTTAGTCAGTTTGGTGGAGCAATCAATATGCTCCGATTCTTCCTAATAATATTAATAATTCCACTCATCTTAGTACTATAACATGAAATAAATTTTACAGCAGCCATCTGTTTCCTATCTGGTTCCCCTCTGATAACAATGAGTGAAGTATGGCTTTGCTTGCCCATCTCTCGATTTATTGACGTAGTCTGACATCTCATTTAAAAGAGATTCATTATAATTTCTAACTTGAAATTCTTGTTCATTTCAGCTATATGTTGATTACAAATATCAGAGTCAATTGATAGCCTAAGGACCCTCAAAAACTGAAGTTTAGTAATACCTTTTAACATGGGATCAGGATCCATATTGTGCCTATGGAGGAACCTATTGGCTTGTACTTCCTTTTTTTTTTAAATACTGGTTGATATTTGTTCTCTTTTTTTTTCATGGCCTAAAGATAATCAGAAAGAGGAAAAATAAAGTGACAGCTGGTATGTCTATGTATGACCTTGATGATATGCAGAAATGAACACTAACCTTGAGATGAACTTACTTATTCAGAAACAGCACAATCCTTTTCATGAAATCAAACTTTTTGGCAATGTGATTAGTGTGCCAGCTCAGGTGTTTTGACCCATTTATGTAGGCAGTTTAAATTATGTTCTTGTTATAGTTTCTTATTTCCTTTTGCAGTGGAAGCCTTCCCATTCAGCAAATCTTTTCCTCCTAAGTACATTGAAACTAAATGTATAGGAGAGTGATATTCATTGTGTCAACAATGGAGTGAATAGCTGAGCATTATTCATTGTGACAACAATGGACTACATAGCTAGGTAAACAGTTTAATGCTCACTTTCTATAGTGTGGTGCCATATGAAGTTTTAGTGTTACATACAGAGACCAAACATAATTTCAGTCCTGAGGACAGGGAAAAATCTATGTTTTTTTTCATTGAAAACAGCTTTATTAGTTACAAAATAAGACTTGCCAGGGTAGTTTCTTAAAAATGGTACATACTTAATGATAAGCATGACAAAATAAAATAATATAGAGCAAGATTTATTAAACTCCATGTAGAGACTACAGCCAACATGGAGTATATCTGTGTACAAGGCCAGATGCGTGCTCATCAGCGAGCAATGCATATTAATGCTGTGCAGTGCACCTAAGTGAGGTTTCGTGGTGCACCCCAGTAGTGTTGGTCACGAAACCTCTTAGAACAGCATGGATAATAAATCCCTATACAGGAGAGCATTGATGTCCCACCCCCATACCTCCCAACCTCTTAGTCCTAAATGACAGCATATGTTACCATTTAGTGCTGTCCATCCTGAATGATTCTTACATGTTTGTGCGGCATTTGCCAGTGCTTACCTGACTTGAGCTATGGGACAACACATGTATCAGACATGAAACAGACATCCAAAAATAGAAACCAGATGCTTTCAATTGTTATTGCACAACATTGCTGGGCATCGTGCAAAACCCAATAAGCAGGACTGCGCTATGCTCATACCATCAAATTACCAATATGTAGTAAAATACAGATTACAGGCAATAAATCCAGAGGCAAAATGTGTATAGTGCTGGGCTGCAATGCAGATGGTATTGGGTTCTAGTCCAGGGTATGGGACCTTTATTTATACTGTTGTGACATTGCAGCTTATGCAAATAAAGTGTTAGTATAATGAAAAAACCCAGAATAATACTGACTGAAAGTTATTTTGGATACATTTGAAAAAGGTGCACGCCACTTAGCATCATGCAAACCAATGCACTTGTTTTACTGTGTTTACGTGATAGTAAGTGGCATGCAGCTTTCTCAAAAGTATCAAAATGTAGACAGTGCCCACACTCAGTAAGCACAGTTGGCAGAAAAGCCATGCTAGTTAAAGGTGAATATGTGAGAAATGTACCATACAGATGTTGAGCTTGACTTTGTGCAGCAATGGCAGGTGTTAGTAAGGGAGTGCATTTCAGAGCACAGTGCTGGGGTATCTAGGAGTTCAAGTTTTTTATTAAGTTCCTGGTTAAGGACTATGGGCTCTGGCTGCTGCTGGAGAACTACTCCTGCTCCCAATATAAATCCGAAGCCTGGAGTAGCTTGGCTAGGGCCCTTATCAGTGCGACTGGTATCCCCCACACTGGGGAACAATGTTGTCACCACTATGATGTCCTGAACCTCAGAAGAAATACCCATGATTGCTGGATCAGGGAATGTTGGACAGGGTAAACCCCAGAGATGTATATGCATGCCTTTTTCCACAGCTGAAGAAGAGAGGGCCTGAAATGTGAAGTATCATGTGAGGCAATTGGCCAGGATATGACACGCACATGGTAAATTAGCATAATTCTATAAAGTACTGTTATTGCAGCACTGGCATTGATAGACATATTAATTGCTATATCATACAGTTGTATGAACTTAGGGATTCATGTCTGAACTGTAAAAGCAAGTGTGCATGCATTACTCTGTAGCATAGCTTTCAAAATACATATTTCTGCTGAATGTCCACATTTGAGATTCACTGTTTTGGTCTTTTCATTGTACAATTCATGGCTGTCTGACAAGTAATTTATATTGAAGTCAATAAAGAATGGGTGTCAAAATGTATGTAAACACATATCCTGTGCAACTATCCATGTGTGTAACAGGAATATTTGAATATTATCCTAGTAATGGGTCCTTGTACACCCATTGATTTATGATATGTCAAGATATCCTGCTCTAAAAGGTGGAGAGGTATGGTCTGTAACACAAAGCAACAGTTGCACATTATCAGATAACAGTGAATATGAGTCTATAAAGTGAAAAAGGAAAGATTTCTTGCATTATGTTTTATTCCAAAGGAAAGTACAGTATTGCCTTAATCACTGGGCATGGGTTCTAATACCACACTCCCCAAATGTAAAGCACATATGATTAAAATACTATTTTAGCCTGTCATCAATAAACATACAGAGCACTCTTAAGTAATCACAGTTATGGAATTTGAAGGGCATACCCCTAGAGCTGTGACTCGAATGGCCTGCCGTCAAGTGCATTCACTGTACATGTATTGCAAGTAATAAAGAAAGTTCTTAGCAGCTGGTATTGTTAACAGTAAAAAGAACAGAATAGAATACCTTAATTGTAGAAAGCATTGTATATTATCTTTGAGGTTACAAATGCTCCTCTTTTTTCTCTCATCCTCACTCCTTCTCTTTTTTTATTTATAAATAGATTTCTTATATTTTTTATTTGTTTTAGTGTTATTTTATATTAGTTATATAATCAACGTATGCATTATTATATTATTTGTTTTTACCGCTTCTTTTTGGTTTATTTTGTATAATTTCATCATTCTTTGATGTGAATTATATTTTAATTTTTTTTATTTTTCATTTTGTTCGTAATTATATTATTTGAAATGTTTTATACTGTTTTATAATTTTTTTAAATTTTTTATTTCATTTCATTTGTTTTATATTTTATTTATTTTTTGGTTTGAATTTTATTTATGTTATTACTACATCACAGCAGGGTAGACTGGTTCCCCATGACCCACCTACACTTACTCCACCAGCTGAAACAGCAAGGTCCAGCACTTCTTGTCTGCAGCCTAGTATCACCCCCCCCCCCCCTGCAGCCCCTGCTCTACCTAGACCTTCAGGTAGTTCTGTCCTAGGCTCCAGATTTGTAGTCCCCTCTTGGAGCAGAGACAGAGGGGGTGCATATATCAACCACGTGGAATTGGCAGCTGTGGTGCATAGCATTGTGCACCAGACTGTGGACACACACCTACGATGGATGGAGAGTCTGCTTGGCTATGTCTGCCTACAACCACACCTGCTGCTGGTTCCTCCTATGAGTTGTCACTGGCCTATGTCTGTGGTTATCTTAGCATTGTCAGTAGGATATGTTCCCCATCCCCTTGATGATCCTGCTGCAGCTGTTTCCACTATGATAACTTGGGTAGCATAGCACATACTATGAGCACTGAGGGATAAGTTGGGGGATTGTTATAGTGCCCTCAGCCAGTGGTATGTAGGCACTGGCACTGTGAGTGCAGTAGCTGAAAAACATGTTCTATGGCAATACTGTTTGGGCTGTGTGTCTCATTGCAGTGTTCCTTTGTGTGCAAGTGTGTGCCTCCAGTGGGTTTCCTCAGCCATGATTCCAGTGCATTGCATCCATCCACAGTTAAGTGAGCCTTGGAGATATTCACCATTGCACACATCTGGTGCAGTTGGGGAATGTGGCACATATGCAAGACGTACTAACTGCAAGGGTTGCCAGCACACACTTTCCACACGATTCCCATGATATTACAAATGACGTGCCAGTTGTTTGAGTGGTAGCCCTTGTGGTTAATGTAGACCTTACTGTGTCCCCAGGTGTTGTTCTCTTGTGTATATGACTGAGATGTATGCATATATTACTGGAGAGTAGTGCGACATATGCTACAGTTGTAGCATACTTGTGATCCTCTCCTCAGAACATATTTTAAAATATATGTGCTCTCTACCATGTTGTACCACAGCATGCAGGAATGTTTGGATGATACTAGATGCTGATACCTATGAAACACCAAGCATGTCCCATGGTATTCTATTAAGGGTACCTGTGGCTAACATACTAACTTCAACACATATATTATATTCCACTGGGATGGGTTCCCCATGTTTGCTCTGTATGTGACTCAAGGCTGCCAGAAGTTCCACATTTCCTCTACTGTGTACTTGGCCTGCAAAGTCCACACCCTGTCTGCTTATGGCTATTGGCAGCATCAGTAACACTGCCTTCAGCCAGTAGCACCCACAAATGTATGTAAATTGTAGCTGCTACTAACAATCTGTCAGTGTTTACTTTGAATCTGTACTCCACTATTCCCTCACTGCACATATAAGAAAGGGCATGGTGTCTACATTGATGCCTTATATCTTGTTGAGTAGCTCCAAGGGATTGGTTAATTAGCATGCAGTGCAGCAGTGCATGCTGCAGTTAGCAGCTCCGAAGCACAGACTAGGTCAGATGCAATCAATTAGTAAAGTACATCATTATAAAAAGACAACTGTGTAGCTAGGCAATCCAAAGCGGATGAGAGCTGTAGTAGATTTCAAACTCAGGCACATATTTACATTGGAACAGTATATTTTGACAGATAAGTATGATACTCCATCAGGTAAGCATCCGTTTTGTTACCTAAGTGATGCATATTTTGGAAAGTACTTAGGAATGATGTAAAGCACATCAGTAAGCATTTGTTAGAACTGTACTCATGACATGGCCTTGTTTACCAGCCATCTGAGAGGTACTGAGGATGTGGAGTAGGCCAAAGGTCTAATGTACACATGTTTCATGGACAGGGCCTTTGAGAGCACTTTGGAAGTTACACTGTTGTTTGTTTAGCACATTTGTCCCTTAGTCTGTTATATTTGTTTTTTCTTTTTGGGCGGGAAGGGTAGGGGGATGAGTTCCTGATATGGCACAAACTAGAATGGACTGTTGTGTTGGGTGTGTGAGCATAAGTGACTATCTGTTATGGCACAAACAAGGATATGTTCGTTATGCTACACTCCTTGTTTTGTAGCCCCCATGTTATTCATTTACCACTGTGGAATTTTAAATTGTAATCAAGTGGTAAATACTGAGAGCTTTCCTGTACTGCCTTATCTGTACACCGTTTATTTCTACTTATGTGATCCTTATATGTATTATCATTATTTTGTCTTTCAGTAAACAATATGTCCACTTGGCGTAGGCCAGCTTTTACAGATGCAGAGAATGAGTCATCCTTGAAGCTTTAAGCCAATCTCATATGGTTCTTATGTCCAGACGGTGGGCAAATATGTTGTAATGTGTGGCCCTTTGGAATTAATTGGTTGAAAATGTAAATGCAGCTGATCAACAAAATTGCAGTTATGAGCAGGTGTGACACAGAGCCATGGATATTATTCACATTGCAAGGAGGTGTACTGCTGAAGTGGCACATGACTGTCAGGTCATCGGTGGTGGGCCTGCAGCAGAACAACCACTCATCACCACCGAGGAATTCCTAGCAAACATTGCCCCTCAGAAAAGTTCCCAGCAGTCCATCAGCCAGTATTTTCTGGATGTGGGTGCCATTCCTGTGTCTCAGGAGGAGCTTCTAGATCATCAGTAAAATACTACTGCATTCATTGTGTAATAGTGTATATAGCTTTAATGTATGTCAGGTTGCTTTTTTATTGGGTGAATTTAAGATAACTGCAGTTTTCAGGTTATTTAGAGGTTGTCAGCCACATTCTTGTTAACATTGCAGTCACTATAGATATAGATTATTAAAAATATTACCCCCATTATACTGCTAAATGTGGTGCTGTTCCCATTACCTGTCCCTTTACTTTTTTCAGGGCCATCAGGAATCCAGAGATCTAGGCCTTCTTCAGTTGATAAGCAGAATACATGTACGTCAGTAATACAGAAATATTCCAACATATCTGCTAAAGTGTCAGCTCAGGCCTGCTGTATGGATTACTGTACTGTCTGCATACTTGTCAACTGTACAAATATTTGCAGAATGTCCATATGTGTGACATATGCCTCTGGGCCATATTTAAGATCATAGTGATTGAACAGCCTAAAGAAGATGATGAGTGATTGAGTTGCAAACTACTGACGGGTCATTAAAGATTGGAGACATAAAATAATGATAGAGATTTCATATTCAGACTGCATACCCATCATAAATGTCATGGTGAAGCAACACCTGCTATTCTATTATAATTTTAAGTTTGTAAGGGCAATATGTCACAGACACCTATTCTTGGGGCTTTGTTCACCCATTATTCATGGCTTTGTCCACATTCCCTGCCCTAAGAGGTTGAGAGGTATGAATGTCTGTAATAGTGACAGCAGTCTAAATTGCTTAACATATGTTGCAACATAGTAGTGCAGGTATTAATGTATTTCTGTTTTGTTTCCTTTTATCACAGTTAAAGATGGATGAGATTCTGTGTCCCTTACACCACCTGATTTTAGTGTCTTATCAGATTCTGATATTAATGGTGGTCAAAGTGAAGCACAGCAGTTGCAGAGGCTGATTGTGACACAGAGATTGGCATTCCGTGACCCCCCTCATTATCATCAGACACAGCAAGTATGCCTACGCATACCCAGTCCACCAAGGCCATGTATATGGGACAGTTGGAGGGCGAGGACATTGACCAGGGAAGTGTTGCTACTACTGCTGCTTCAGTGACTGTTGACACTGGCCATAGCCAAACTGTTTGGGAGGTGCTACACAGGAGGATTGATAGGGGTGCTCGTAGGAGGCCTGCTGTTCCTCCTCGACCTGCTGCAGGTATCTCATCGCATGTCACTCAATGTATATTTAGGGCCATCATGGAGGCACAGACACATTCTGAAAGGAACTCCAGGAGAATGCTCAGGGTTATAGATGCAGCACAGTCTGACATCCAGGACTACTTCCACCATGTTGTTAATTCCCTGGAGCATTTGGATGACATGTCAGAATGGAATGTGTCTGTGAGGGATCACAGTGAATCTGTCATGGAATGCGCATTGTCTGTGATGGAATGTCTGCTGGGAGGAGAACATCGGCCTCATGGGCATAGGTCAGCAACTACGTCTGCTGAGAGCTAATGTGGCCATACCCGATCATGCACACAGAGTGGCAGTACATCCACTGCTCCAGCAGGGAGTGTGTTGTCCACACCCAGATGTAGCATGGCATGGGGTCATGGTCCTGTCCATTCCCATGAAGGGAGCAAGTCCAGCAAACATCAGTCACCTTCAGGTAATATCACACCATCTGACCTTGGGTGTGGAGGTGCCAGTGAAACTCCTGGCAGAGCCAGTTCTTGTGTTCGGGGGCAGAGATAGTGAACTGTCAGCTCTACCATGCACAGCTCACATTTGTCCAACATACATAAACATAAGGCTAACACTGAGCTTGGCTATATTCATGCAGGCACTCACACACCAATGCCACATTGACGGCACCTACAGACACACACACGCAACATTTACATGGTCCACAGAAACACACACACACACACACACACACACACACACACACACACACACACACACACACACACACACACACACACACACAAACACACACACACACACACACACACACATCAGACTTTTGTGTCAGCCTAGGCCTCCTGTTCCCCCATAACACCCTGTGCAAATGATGATAACTGTACCACATCCCTGTTGTCTGTATGTTAGATTCAGGGATACTAAAGCTACATGTTTGATGCATAGGGTGACTATATTAACATGCCATTATTACCTCCATTTGTGCTGTTGAACTGATTACTTGTATCTGTAATTTAGATTGTATGCAGCCATTTAGACAGTTGCTAGCATAATAATTTAACTACTTTATAGTGGATCCTTTTGTAAGGGCTGCTAATTCTGAAAATTAAATGTGTCTCATTAATACATCTAACTTTCCTTTTAAGGATTGTTTAGTGCAAACTTATGGGTGCACATCAGATTCAGAGCTCAAGAATGTATGTCAGCACTGAAGACAAATCTCATCAGAATGGTAATACAGTATAATGTTCCTGTTTGCATGTACATCACCATAGGTTCTGAGGTTCATAGGATATGACTAGGGTATCGATCTGATGGTGTTTAGAAGCATAGATGTTACATCACAATATAATATTAACAGTCAGATATAATGCATGGCCATGTTTTGTCAAGCAAGGACCACCCATGTTTGGGAGGGAAGCAGCAGTGATCCGTAGCAGATAACGTTTTCACAGCAAGTCATCCAGCATGTTGTTCAACAGGGTAATGGAGGTGCTCTGCATGACATGGATTTGAAGCCTACTGCAGAGGAGAGAACACCTTTGAGAGATGTGTCTGTCTTTCTAGCATATCCTATGTATGTCAGAGTGTGCATTGAGGTCTTTGGAACAGGTAACTCAAATCCTACATTTCTTATGTATGTGCAGCATTTTCATCCTATTTTGGCAATAGCCCTGTAAAGCATACATAATCTGCCTGAAAGCTATCTATATGATACAGCACACAGTGACAGATCCATTGTACTGCCCACAGAAGAGACATGCTGGAGACCCATTGATGTTTTATTACCAGACATGTCTGAGGTCTGTCAGGTTGGTGCATGTGTCTGATAAAATACATTTCAAAAGGTGTCTGATAAAATTTATTTCAAAAGGTGGTTTATATTCTTTCACACAGCCAATTAGTGATGAGTATAGGGGATTGCTACCTTATTTGCTATTGATGTATTGGTGTTGCTAATCAGATGTACAATGTAGAATGTGTATCTCCCCACAGTAGAACCAGGGTGAAGTTGAAGTGTTAAAATGTCTATCAATACAGAAGTGGGTAATAGTGTACCGATATTTTATAATAAGCAGGAACTTATATTTTTACCACAGGGTATGCTAATGTATTCCTCTGCAGTTCATGTAACATCCATGGCTTTGTCAGCAGTTATTAGTGCCACAGAACCTGTTTTGTTCATGACTTCTGAGACATATATATCAAACATATGAAACTTCTGTTACCACACAGGTGACATGTCTGCTGCCTGAGGTGAAGTCTTGTACTGTGTTTGAATGTAATTGGTCTGTTATCCTATTTATTTATAATACCTGTCGCCTCACAGTAAGACGCTGTCCGGTTCGATTCTCAGCTAGAGCGTCTTCTGCGTGGAGACATGCGTGAATGGGCGTACCTTCATTGAAGGTTGTGCATCAGGTCTGGCAAGCCAGTACATAAAAATCAACTGCCAATCATTAGCGGACCGGAGTTCCGCTGTGGCGACCCCTAACCGGGAAAAGCCGAAAGACACAAACAAACAAAAACCAACTGATAACATAGTATTTGATATTCACCTTAGTTTCTCATTGACAACAAATGTTGGATTGTTTCGAAGGCCTTGACCAAGTTACAATAGGATGTGTGCACATCTTTGACCTTGTATATGTCTCTGGTCACAGTCTTGACTCCCACTAAGTTTTGCAGCCACAAGATACCATTGAGAACACCTAACTGGAACACATCTAGTGTTTTGAGGTCACCTATTCCCATGTGTCTGAGATGCATGCAAACTGTATCCATTGCCTTATGGCAGAGGTTGCATGAATGTATGGTTCTTGATTACACTTGAATTTTGCAAGTTATCTCTTGTGTGGTTGGAAAATGGTGACTGTATTCCATTCAGTGTAGACAACAGCAGTATTCAGACTGTGGTTGAATATGGTGCCTAGGGGAGTAGCTCACTTATGAAGCACATGAAGAGCACAGGCTGGAATTCCACCTTGTCCTGTGAAGACTGTGTTCCTTGTCTTGGAGAGGGTAGTGATAACTTCCATATTGTACATACCACAGCTCGGAGGTGATGTGTCACACATGGTTTGTACTGGTTGTTGTGGTGGCAGGGGGCACTCTTTTTAGCTAAACATATCTGCTAGCAGGTTTGGAAGTTACACTGGGTCAATGTTTGCATTACCATACACAATTTGATCCAACTATCTGAGTTATATCAGTTTGCAGATGTACATGAAGAAAGCCCTCTGGTTATTCTTGGATATGTTGTTGTGTAAAGTCTTAGCACTGTTGTTCTGTGTGGATTCTTGAAGGTATCTTATTTGCATGTTTATGCTGAGGAAAGTGGCCTTCCAACCCTGCTTTATCAAAGTTTTATTTTTTAACAGCAGCTTGTTATAACAGGAGTTATGACAGACATATACCGGTATGGTTTGTATTTTCCAGACCATCTTTGTTTGAGCTTATCAGAAATGCCTGTGTGTATACATTTGTGTAGATGTGTAGACAGGGCATCAGGGAGTAATGTACTATAGCTGTCAATGACCTTTGTAGAAACTAACTGTGTCTTGGAAATACTGTAGACCATCCTTTAGGAGTGTGTAGTTACCTTGAATGATGATTGTGAACCTGACTACCCCTTTGGGGAGTTCAGTAGCTATATCTACTTCAAAATATAGTGCCTTATGGTTGGATTAACAGTGCAGGCACTACACATGTGCCATTATATTTCTCACTCATATTGTTGAGGTACAGGTCTGGAATATGAGATAATCGTGTGGGGTGCTGCACTCTTTCTTCCATGGTATTTCAGTACAGAAACTGCAGGTAATATTGTCCAAGTGGGTTTGTTGTCCTATAATTATCCCGATCACTGGATGCATACTTTCACTCCCTCCTACCTGGGTTGTTTTTTTTCTACTTTAACTGTCCAATGTAGTAATATATAGTTTGTGTGGCCTTCTATATTTATGGATGGTGACCTATTAATGGTGATAATAGGGAGGTGTTTACTATCCACACCATGTTAGACGTAGAATAACTCCATGCAGTTATCTTCTTTAAACAGTCTTAAGACATGCTAATCTTCAATGTAAATAGATACAACACCACCGATGGTACACACAACTTTCATTTGCTGTGTGGCTGTTTGGAAGACATTGTTGCCTTGCAAGGCCAAAGTAGTTACTGTAGCATTGAACCAGCTTTCTGTGACTGCACAGACATCAACATCTTCACTGTGAAGAGTGCTTACAGAGAGTGTGGTTTAAGATGTGAACTCCTTGGGTTTGGCAGCACTGCCCCCACTTTGCTTGAGGTGTACATTTTCACACTGGTTATTCTGCTTTTGTGATCTTGCCTAATAAAGGAATTATGGTGCAGTCAAGTGGCTTATGTCTGGCAAAGCAGCATGCTCTATCCACCATGTCATCCTACACTGACAGGTACTGTATCCCCGTACTATAAAACCAGAAACTTAATCAAGTTCATTGAATATGCTGTTCTTTATATAGCGGTACCATCGTAGGCAAGGGTATAATGCTGCTCAAACATATGGACATACCTGATGGGAACCCATTTTTAGATAGCTAAATCATGTCTATATGCATATATCTCATATAGACATGTCTCATGTTGCATACCAAGATGAAGTATGCTAGAATAAGAATGGGAGTTGTTGAGAGAGTTAATTGGATGTGGGCTGTGATGACCTTGTCTGCCGCACAGCTGACACTAAACATATCCTTGTTAAAACTGATGAGTGGGGCATCTGTATATTTCACTATGCAGAGATCTATTATGAAAACGTTTGGGATACATGCCCATTGCCTTGAGCACTATGGGGAGACAGTGGCGATGATATGTATGTTGTGTATTGTGTGATTGTAGCCTGATTGTGTTTAGGATGTGTCTGCTGTTTAGGTTAGTTTGTGGGGAGTACCTCTGCACACAATGGTCTGTGTTGGGTATGAGTATGAGTCAAGGTGTGTGAGCAGACAATCTCACTATTGTTACTCATCTGGAAGCAAGATAGCACTGATTTCAAAGCTCCGCTATACATGGGTCTCTTGAAAATTTGTAATTCAGTGATGTATATATATAGATGGCTTAGTGGTTATGGTCTTTCCCTTGCATGCACAAGGTACAAGGTTTGATCCTGACCTCCGACCAATGCCTCTTTGGAGTTTGCATGTTCTCCCTGTGTCTCCTTGGGGTTTTTCCCATGTCCGAAAAACATGTTGAGTGTTTCCATCTCAAACTCACCAATGAATGGAGCTGTGGGCAGCAGCACAGATTCTACATGGTGCCCTACAGGCGGAAGAGTTGTACAGACCAAACACTTTGGGCATCTACTGTGGTGCACAGTATCCTCAAGATGGGAGAACACATCACTGATTGTGTGCCGTGGCAGGGCTAGCCACTCAATGGTGTAAAATATTACTCTACGTGATTCGGTCATGTTGACTAATGTCACCAAAAATGGGCATGGGTAGTTACCGGTGATAAGTGGGTTGAGGATCTGGCCTTCTCTGACCCATGCCAGGGACCCATGCTAATGGTGGAAGGGGTATATGTACCCCTATTGGCAAGTGTGTGCCCGCCATAAAGCCCAGCAGCCCTGTTCGGTGTCTAGTTGCCCAGCCTGGGTTACCTGGAATAGCTCTGTTGAGTGAAAGCTGGATGTAAAACCAACCAACCTGCCAAACATGAACTGAGAATTGCTACGCTTAATGTAGGTTTCCTAACAGGACGCAGCTTGCAAGTGGATGACATGATGATACGGAGGAGACTAGACACCTCATGGACTGGAGATGAGATGGAAGGTCAGTGCAGCAAAGCCACTTGGCTTGGGATCGAGAGTCTACTACTCAGGTGGAGGGCAGGCAAGAAATGGTGTAGAAATTGTGGTGAGAGAGAGGCTTCAGAAGGCAGTAAGGGATATCAACAGAATTAATGACAGACTCATGGCAGTCAGACTCCAGTGTAATGATAGGGCAGTATTCATAATCTCAGCCTATGCCCCACGGCAGAGTTGTGATAGTGAGGAAAAGAGTGCATTCAGACAGCAGTTGCAGGACCTACTAGATAAAGCAGGACAACATGAGTTGGTGTTGATAATGGGTGACTTGAATGCACATATCAGGGCAAACAGAACAGGATATGAGGACTGCCTGGGTCCACATAAGTGGGGCAACAGGAATAAAGAAGGAGAAGCCATTCTAGACATCTGTCTGGCAAATGGCTTGATAGTAGCCAACACGTGGTTCAGAAAAAGAGACAGTCACAAGATCACATACAAGAGTATTCAATATGCAATTCAGGTAGACTTTCTCATAGTAAGAAAAAGGCACTGGGGCAGAATCCATGATTGCAAAGTCATATCCAGTGAAACAGTCAGCCCACAGCATAAATCACTAGTTGCCACAATCAGCTACAAGCAATGGTCAGAGAAGGCTCTAAGGTCAACAGACACCAGGCTGAAGACCTAAAAGTTGACTGGAAAGAAAGTACAACCATTCAAGGAATTACTCAGGGCTCTAGCACCCCAAGAAGAGGAGGAAATAGGTCGAATTGAAGAAGAATGGCAGCACCTAAAAACAGCATGTGTTAGGACTACAGAAAAGATATGTGGCAGAGTCAGGTATGGAAATAAGGTACATAAGGAAAGCTGGTGGTAGAATGCAGAAGTCCAGGAAGTCATCAAAAGAAAAAAAGAGTGCAGGAAGAAGTGGGAGACAGAAAAGACTGACAAAGCTAGGAAGGACTACTGGTTGGCTAACAAAGAAGCTAAGAAAGAAGTTGCAATAGCAAAGAATAGGGCATCAGAGGGACTCCACCAACTTCTGGAAAATGACAACTAAGGAGCACAAAGAAACTATATCAGGTTGCAAGGCAAAGACAGAAATATAAAGAAGATAGTCAGACACCCTTCATAAGGGACGCCAGCAACAACCTGCTCACCAGCCCAGAGGATATCAAAGGCAGATGGACAGAGTATTTCCAGCAGCTTCAGAATGAAGAAAACCCCACAGAAGCTGTACTGCCCCCAGAAAAAACCTACAATGAGAGAAGAAGAGGAGCCCACACTAGAAGAAGTAAGAACAGCACTAAGGAAGATGAAGTCAGGGAAAGCAGCAGGCTCAGTTGAGTACACAGCAGATATGATAAAGATGCTGGCTGAGATAGGGGAGAAATGGCTCCTTGGGGTACTAATAGCAGTGTGGAGAGAAAGGTGTATCCCAGATGACTGGAGTATAAGCATACTCATGCCAGTGTACAAGAACAAAGGGGACATCCATGACTGTGGGCAGTACAGAGGTATCAAACACCTATCACAGTGCATGAAAGGTCTGGAGAGGGTGATTGATAAATGGATATGCAGAGTAGTAGAATGTAAGATGGAAGATGAGCAGTTTGGATTCAGATCAGGATGCAGCACAATTTACCCAATGCTTGCATTGAGGCAGATACTTGAGAAGAAGCTATAGATATGGAGAGAATCCAACTGGGCATTTCTAGACTTGGAAAAAGCATATGACAAGGTCCCAAGAAAGCTGATCTGGGCAGCACTGCAGTGGTTTGAAGTCCCAGAAACCTTGCCAGAATTAATTCAGGCTATGTACAAGGACTCAATGACTCAAGTATGAACAGTGTTCGGCCTCACAGAGGGGTTCCCAGTGGGTGAGGGTGTACATCAGGGTTCAGCTCTGAGCCCACTGCTGTTCATACTGGTGATGGACTACATTAGCAAACAGGTTGGAGGGGACGGATCAATAAAGCTGTTGTATGCAGATGATGTGGCAGTACAGGCAGACTCTGAGCTAGAACATCAGCAAAGGATAGGAGAATGGATGCAAATCTGAAGGCACATGAGATAAAACTAAGCACAGATAAGATGGTGGCAATGGCAGCAAATTTGGGAAATCAGAAGAAGCTGAGAATAGAGATAGAAGGGAAGATAGTGGAACAGGTAATCCACTTCAAGTATCTGGGAGGAGTAGTTAAGGAGAAGGGTAGTCTGAATGAAGAGGTCAAAGGTAGAATCAGAGGGGCTGCAACCAACTGGCATAGAATATCAAGTTTAGTCTATGACAGAAGAATGCCAAAAAAGCTGAAAATTAAGGTGTACAAGACAGTGGTGTGACCAGTACTACTGTATGGTACAGAAACCTGGGCAGTAAAGGCAGAACAATTGAAGAATTGAAGAAGCTAGAGGTGATGGAAATGAAGTGCCTGAGAAAGGTGATAAGATGCACACTGTGGGACAGATGAAGAAATGAGGACATAAGAGCAGAAGCCAAAGTAGCTCCAATTGCAAAAAAGATCAAAGAGAACAGATTACGGTGGTTTTGGCACATGTGTAGAAAAGTCAAAAACAATCTGGTGAGGAAGACTTGGGACAGACAGGAAGAAGGTGGATGGATTGCGTGAAAGAAGATCTGCGCAGTCAGGCATGAGGGTTGAAGAAGGCATGAGTGTGACACTGATTCAAGAGAGTTAGCAACAGTTAACTTGATACCCAGACCCCATGTAGAAAAATGGGAAAAAGGGCACTGATGATGACGATGATGATGATGATGTAGAGGATGCAGGCTATTCAGCCCACATGAGGCATTATTTTCATATTGAGTCAGGAACTCATGTCAACTATGCTAGCAGGGGAAACATAGTGGAAATGATAGTTAATAATGGAAGGCTTGAACCTGGTATTTGCATGGAGAATGCAAATAGGAAGGGTATATGTGATGTGATTTCCACTGTCAGGTCACCAATTTATCAGTTGTCCTTCATAAAGTGGATCAGTACCTCTGTCATTGATAGGTAAGTGGGTACATTGCTGATTGCTATGCAACAGAGCTTCTGACAGCTAGATCTCTGTGTTACAAACTCTGCACACAATCCAGAGCAGCTAATGCGAAGACACACTGTTAAAGCCTAATCTGAGTCCAGACATAGCAACCATCAATTAGATACTCCTACTGCCCACTCATGCTGCAGGTGTGTAGCTGGGGTTTCTCCAAATAAAGATGTCATCTTCTTCTACCTATTCTTTTGGACAGTACCATTAGGACTCACCACAGTAGATGTTCTGCTTCCATTTCTAACCATCCTCTGCATCTTGGTCTGTCACACCAACCACCTGCATATCCTCTGTCACCACATCCATACAGCTTATGTTAGACCTTCCTATTTTCCTCTTACCTGGCAGCTTCAGCTTTAGGATCCTTTGCCCAATATACCCAGGATCACTCCTCAGCACAAGTCCAAATCAACACAATCCCACCACTCTGTCCTCATCTCTAACCATACAACTCAAGCTGACATCGTAATATATGGTTAATACTTCTGTCCATCCACGACCCACACAATGCAATCCGTAACATCTGGTACTCTGCCAACACCTGTTATTACTCTTGCACTTTTGCCTGTGGCACCATCAGCAACCCATATGACATAGCAGGTCTACCATCTTTTAGACCCTGCATGTCAGTGTTATTGGCACCTGTCTGTCAAAGATCACTCCTGACACTTTTCTCCACACATTCCTCCATGCATGATCTCTTTTCTATGCCTGTCTTCCAAATTCACGATTACTCTGAACTGTTGGTCCAGAGTATTTAACATCATATGTCTTCGCCAGCTATACTCCCTGCATTCTAACCATTCCTCCATCTTACCTCTCATTCACATACATATATTCTGTCTTAGTTCTGCTGACTTTCATTCCTTTGCTCTGTAAGGCATATATCCACCTCACCAGGGTATCTACATCTGTATCCTAATCTCAATACAGTCCACACTATCATCCACAGAAAAAGTCCATGAAGACTCCTTTGTGATCTAATGTGTCAACCTGTTCATCACCATTGCAAGTATATGGCATGATGTTTGTACATACAAAAACAGTAATGTCATTGTTGTCTATCTTATATAGGATGAGGTGACATCTACCCATCTGTCAGGCCAGTGTGTGACCATGGCCTGTTGTGACATATACATATCCAGTAATCTGATATAGCTGATGACATCAGCATTGTCTGTTGAACACAAAAGGACAGTGTCCCTCAGGCTGCTGTAAAATACTGTGTGTAACATCCACCAACAGCTCACACACATACAGAGTTAACTGCACTGAGTATAGAACTCCTACTTATGTAAGTTTCTGAACTACAGATCAAAGTACTTAATACATGCACAACAGCACAAGTCTGATTTTAACAGAACTGAGGGTGATCTTATGGTAGATAACATAAACAAGCCATGTGTTTGACAACAGCTTGGGAAGCCTGCATAGTCACATTGCCTCGTAGTGTCTTCTGAGGTTAGTAGACAAGCAGACAGATACTGTTTATTAACCTAGTTGCGTAAAAACAGTACCCTTATTGAGCTATTTTTCTATTTGCTTTTGGATGAGCAAGCCTGTGAGCAACATCGACTGGCCCTGTCCATGAGGAGAACACAACATCATATCTTACAACTTCCACATATATGTGTGGAAAACTCAAGGTGAACCAGGGTTGTTCTGCCTATTGCTGTCATTGCTGGTGGAGAAACAAAAGTATGGCTTGTCAATATATGCACATATATTATTGTGCCCATAATTTGCAATATTTCCACATGTTGTATTAGGGAAAACATGGTGTCTGAGAATGATAGGGCACCATACCTCTCAACTGTCTAGATTTTCACATACTGTTCAGATGTTTGACTCATATTTGTAGTCTGTTTCACACAATATTGTGTTTTTCTGGAAAATCAATGGTGAATCATTGAGAAATGAGATATATATATATATATATATATATATATATATATATATATATATATATACATATTTATATATATATATATATATATATATATACACACATATATACATAACACACACACACACACACACACACACACACACACACACACACACACACATATATATATATATATATATATATAAAGAGAGAGAGAGCGAGAGTGAGAAGGAGACAGAGTGAGTGAGTGAGAGTGATATAGCGTGAGAAGCATCAGATATGTACTATGGTTAACTAAGTATACACACATTCACCTTTGCCTTTTTTATACTGTTTCCATGTCAGTAAGCAGTGCACAAGCATGATGCACATTGCTCACATCTGAGTTTTACTATTATGTAATATATACTTGCTACTACAGCCCATGCCTATCTGTAATGCAGGCCACAATTTCACAACTACTAACATTATTGATTGAATGTATCTGGTGTCTGTGGTTGGCGATCAGATATAATCCTATTTCTTTTTTCACTGTTTCTGCACTGCCATGTTTCTCTCAAATTGGCTAAGCCTTTTCCAAAAGGTTTTAATCATGCAGTGCATCAAGCAATTGTGGAATTAAGACAATACAACACTGATAACAGTATGGGACTTAGAGTCACAGTCTCTAAAACACAACCTATTGGTAGTACACTTCCAATACCTCTATTTATATCAGGATTCAAACCCTCAACAGCATTACAGCTTGATCAGACAGGATGGCTGCCTTAGTACTTTTGGCCACAGAAGCAGCTTTCCAGAACAGGGGCAATTCATCATACAACCACCTGCATAACAATGTACACTGCTATACATGAGTTACATTACTTACCTAACGCATACAATGTATGCTCAAATCTATATTATTCTCCTGGAAGTGTAGGGGATAATAACTGTGACAAACTCCCATTTACCATGTGTTTGGGGTGAGCACAGATGAGTTACTGTTATGCCTGTTACAAGGGGCCACCCCAGTTTTGGGGGGATGAAGGAAAACACATCTACTGTTAGGATGCAGACAAGTCTGAAGTCAGAAACTGCAGTGTGTAGCCTCACTTTCTAAGTTCTATCTTGAATGCTGTACCAGTAATTTGCTGCAGTGGTACTGTATGAAGGTTTTGTGCTTGAGGCCTACTAATTACAAATGGACAGATACTAGTAAAATAGTGTCAGTAGTCACATGTTACTTAATGTTCTGTACAAATTCACTGCTCATTACTTGCATACTCTACCAAGTTCATAGATATAAAGAATACATCATAATACTCTACAAGACTACAGTGTAGGTGAAGTACCTACCTTGCAAATGCAGTTGTTGATACAACTGTAGTTCAGGGCTGCAAGCAGTACATAGCTAATACATGGATAGGTACAGGTTGCGTGAGTTGCCTGGCATAATTTTTAATGTACACCAAAATTCCTGAGAACAACGTTGAAACACACTTAATGCAGCCCGCAAGGCTCAGAAATTAACAGGAACCAAGGATGTACTGCAGTTCTATTCTTTTATTGTAAAAACATACAACAGAGATGAAAAACCGATGGTTGAGCGCTTTCATCTAGATAAGCTAGATTTCATCAGAACATCTGACTCAACTTCACATTGCCTTTAAATAGCATAAAAAAACACCTTTTCCTTTCAATTAATCAATTATGTAGAATTAATCATTATACTAAAACACTTCATATAAAATAGGATATTACTACATAGATATCCATCTACTCTATCTAAGTATAAGTGAAAAATATAAAAACATCATTGTTAAAAATACAAGAATTATCATAACATACTTATATAGCTATTATATCCATCCAACTAATAATGTTTGTTTTTGCAATATTTATGTTAATAATAAATTCATGTCTAATATCTGAAAACATTTTTAACACTATTAATAATAGTACAGTAAAAATATATTTATACACCATATAACCATATATCGTAAAGCCTACTGCTGGTTTATAGTCTAGTAGAAACTTGTAAGCTACCACAAATTAAAATTATTAGTTTTATACCCTGACTAAAGGTTTGGTGGGAATTACTTCATTTAGACCAGGTGGTGTACCCGCATCTAAGCGTAGCTGCCATTTAATTTCTTTCTCACCAACAATGGCCTTTATGTTACCTCCTCTAGGGTTGGTGTTATCACATCCAATATTGCAAATTTAAAACCCGTGCATGTCGCACTGTTTAATATGTGACGCGACAACGCATTGTTCGTGTCTTTTTTACTGATACAGTAAATGTGGTCATAAATTCTGTTTTTGAAAAAACGATCCGTCATACCAACATAGTAACTTTGGCATGTGTCACAAATAGCTAGATAAACCAGATGTTTGGTTAAACAATTCCCATATTTAAAAGTAATCTTTGTCCTAATTCTGTTTTTCAACACTAAAGTATTCCCTTCAAATATATATTTGCAATAATTGCAGCATCCACACCTCCTAGTACCTATTTTGTGAATCTTCTTGTCGTGCATAAAGTTCTGTCTCGTTTCTATAAGCCTTTTCAGGCTATTACCTGTTTTGTGTACAAAATATGGCTTGAGAGGAATTTTATCCTTGATCACTGTGTCACTTGTTAATATATACCAATGTCTTGAAATAATTTCCTTGACCTCTTGAGTGTGTTTACCATACTTCACAATACATGCTCTCTTGTAGTGATTGCTGTCGGTATTTTCTTTTCTATTGTTTTTTTGTATACCAATACCTAATAATGATGGGTATTTTTTACCCCATTCATTGGTTACATAACTAATTAGATCATTCAACATCTTCTCGGGATACCCTTTGACTCTAAACATTGCCCCTATAAATCTCACCTCTTTAATCATAATGTCCCTTACCGATGTCATTCTCGCTGCCCTTATGAACTGCCCTTTCACTATATTATACTTGACCTTATATGAATGGGCACTATTGTAATGCAGGTAGCCATTGCTATAAGTATCTTTCCTGTAGATTTTTGACTGAAATGAACGTCCGTCATTATAGACATATACATCTAGATAATTAATCCCTTTTCTATCATATTGGTAGGTGAATTTAAGGTAATTAGTGGTGGCATTAATGTATTTAATAAAATCATCTAGTTCTTGTATATTGCCAATCCATAATAGAAAAATATCGTCAAGGTAACGGACATCATTTTTAATGTATGTATGTAACTATGAGAAACATATTAGTCCCTAGGTCTATGAGTGGTCAGTGAATGTGATATGCATTGTCTCTTAGCCAAAACAAGGGCATCCTGAGCATGCCTACATCTGTCTATAGGGACAGCAGCTAGGGAGTCCTCTTCTGATTCCTCATATGACTGTGACTGTGGTGACTTAGGTGTTGTTGGGGGGATGTCTGTCCCTTACCCTTGCTGATCCTGCTGCAGCTGTTTCTGCAGGATTAGATTGTACATGTGCGTGGATTATACTGCAAGGCTCCACCGGATATATCTAGTCATCAGAACTGTGACTTCAGAAGCCCAAACACATGCTCTATGATGTTCCTAGTTTGTGTGTGTGCCTCATTATGGTGTTCTTCCAAGGGTGTATGTGCACTTCTGATGGGTGTCATCATCCATAGTTCCAGGGCATAGCCAGCATCCCCCAGTAAATGGCCCTGTGGGATGCCCCCCCCCCAGCAAACATCTGGTATGGCTGTGATGTGTGCCAGATATGGGAGTGCGATAACTGCCAGGGTTGCCAGCACACACATTCAAGATAATCCTCTGGACATTGCACATGACTTGTCAGTTGATGGGGTGTTATCTCTTGCAGTTAATGTAAATTCCATGCTGCTCACCAGGTGGTGCCTTGATGTGTACATGAGTGTAGTCTATGACACCCAGTACTTCAGGGTAATGTGCTACATGGTAGAGCCATTGCATATTGCTGGTCCTCTCCTGAGGGATAAGGGGAAATGATATGTGCTCACTGGCATGTAGGAGCATAACATTCAGGAACTGGTGGAGTATCCTGGATGTTAATAACTTTAACACCCCAATCATGTCCCCAGTAGGTCTTTGAAAAGTACTGTAACTAACATCCTAAGAGCTACATATACCTTAGTTTCTACTGGGATGAGTTCCCCTTAGTTGGCTTTGGCTCTGAGTAGAGGGCAGCAGAGCTCACAGAGTTCTTGTAATATGTTCCTGTCCAACCTGTAGTGCTCTACAATTTCCAGGTCATGTAGCTCCTGGAAGGTTACACTGGTCCTGAACACTCTTCCCCTTCTCAGTCTAGACCTATTGTCAGCATCACCAGCAGCACTGATTTCAGCCTCTAGCACATGCTGATGTAGAATAGCTGCAGCAGCCCCTACCATTATTTCAGTTAAAATTTCCAAATCTCTACTCCAATGGTCTTGAAGTATCAAGGGAAAATCAGAATGTAGGCTCTATGCATACTTTATACATTTATTGAGTATGTCCACCATATGGGATTGCCTAATTAAGATTGAATTAATCTGTTTAAGGTATAATTAATATAATTTAAAGGTTCTGCTTCAGTGCACAGTAGTACACTGTGCACACCAGCATACAGAAGAACGCAGCTGTGCATAATTAAGGTACATCATGTAAAAATGCTATATTTTCATCCCTGTTGTCATGAAATACACAGAAAACACTAATCACTGCTAATTAAACTTAATTTCTATAACCTGTAATGTCAGAACAGTATGAAAAACAAATTGCTATACCTTGTATTGAACCCAGGACCATTTGTACTCCAGATCCATTATCTAACACCTGTCACCACAGGAGTAGTTATGCAATGTCCTATAACTGGAGGAAATGAGCAAACCTTAACCCTGCTTACTGGGTTTGCATGATGCCTAGCAGTGCTCAATGGTATTCATTGTATGCATGCTGTTTCTATTTTTGGATGTATAGCCCATGTCTGATATGATGGTGGTCAGCTTGAGCAAACAAGGAACACATCATCATAATCATTTGCGCAAAGTAACACACTGTGCAAACACGCACAAAACACCCAAAAAACAACAAAGTTACCTGATACACCTCCCCTCAATGTCATCTGCATCCATGGGAAATATAAAGACCATGTTGGAGGATACACAATGTGAACAGTCCTACACAGCTCCTGTTTTTTGTGATTCAACAAATCCACTGTTTTTTGCACTCATTTCCATAATAACCATGCTGACAACCTGGAATCTACAAAGTTATAAGCCATGTAAGCTGGGGAACAGCAAGGGAGCATGAATTTAAAGGCACAAGGCACTATACCTGGTGTGACATTGCATTCTACTCCTGTTTTTAATGATGTTTCTGTTATTCATATTTAAAATCTTTTGTGGCAAGCAGCGCACAGTGCAAACGTGGAAAAAATATTTTAAATGTATACCAAACTGACACACCCCCTGATGCTCTTGGACAGCCACAGTATATAAACTGACCATTGTATGTGTGTTGTTAACTTTTCAGGGGCACTCTGTCCATATTTCTGGACTTTTACATGCCCTTGCTTCTGTGTAGACACCTGTATGTGGAAATTTCTGTGTACACTACCAACACAGACACAGAGTCTACACAGTTGTGTTGAAGGGTGTTGGATCTCTCCATCATGTTGTTTCACTTCATTAGCATAAATTTCAGTTACTTATGTAGAAATTTGCATTCCACAGAAATTTCCATTATTGCTTGTGAATGTGTGTGATTGCACACTGCTACGTGAAGTTTACCAAATCTAAAACCCGCTGTGCCCATGTTTGCATCACTCTGCAATAAGCACAATGAACAAAATTATAATGCAAGCTTAACTGAATTACCCCCACAGTCTGCCTAAAGAGTGGTATCGGTCAAACTGTTCACTGCATCTCCAGTGCCCATTATGAAGGAATGCAGCAACCCTGTGGTTGACAATATTAAATAATGAGGCAGATAGTGTAGTATTCAGTAAAGGAAAAGTCCTCCCCAGCTAGAAAATTATGTTTTCAAGTTTGGATAAAAGTAGTCTTGCTTTCAGTAAGTCATCTTTTATTTTTCTGGAGATGCATTGTATTTAGCTGCATAGGTATACTACAGTCACTTTCAGAGACTTAGCTATCGCTGCTCTGAAATGTAATAAAAAAGGTTGCTTTACAGACTGAGAAAAAAATCTGGAAGAAGACAGGCTCTTTTTTCCTGGTCATGTGCATTTAGTTATTTATCTGTATAAATTTACACAATCAGTTGGCAACAAACTATGCGCTAAATATAATAAAGGTTGTCTGATCACATATTTATAGATTTATTGACATTCCAAGGTCACGGTGTCTCATGACCAGTCTTGCCTTGCCAGTAGCCTCCCTCAGGCAGCACTTACTTTCTCCATGAGGACCATACTGGTCAATCCTGGAGTACATTTCAGAATACCCAGCCAGTTATCTAGTTTATGTTTAAGGAAAAATAGTGAGTTGCAGTGCTTACCATGCAGAAGAAATCTAAACCAGAGATTAGGGAAATTTGTCCCTCCACTATATTTTACTTATCTGTTGGTGAAGATTTAGGTCACTGGTTCTAGTACTACTGGAGATATCTGACTTGTGGAGAAACAACAGGTCTAAGACAATCGTGTTTCTTAACACACAGTGAGATAGACATCTCCCCGTCAAAAGTATGTAAGAGGCTGACAAGCTTCCAGCCTCTCTTGGTTGCTCAAGGACATTAGGCCTCAAATTTTTTTTTGTTAGGAACTTTGGTGTCTTTCTAATTGTTCAATAGGGTTAGGGATCTACATCTCAAAGGGGGCACTTTACTCACTAATTTAACTGATCTTTGCTGAGTATGATGGAGTGATTGTCTCTTTAGACTTGATTAGATGCCTTAAACAATTAGCTGGGCTATACGAAAGGATTTCCTGTCAACTACTGTTACATGATATTCAAAAGATAGGGAGCTATGGACACTGGTACAAAGGTTCTAACTCATATCTCTTAACTGTCCAGATTTTCATAGAATGACCAGATTTTTACCTCACATTTTTGGTATGTTCCTCATAAAATTTGTGGTTTTCTGGCAAAAAACTGGAAGGATCTCTAGACTGAAGTCATAAAATAATGACATACATTTGAGTTTCAGATTTCATATCCTTCATAAAATGCATGTTAATACAAACTCTGTTATTTTAACAACTTTCTCAGTTCACATGAGACATATTTAAAAGCCGTCCCTAGTTTTGAACCTTTCTCCCCTATTATGTCTGGCTTTGCCAATATTTCTTACACTAGGAGGTTGTGATGTATGTGCCAACTACATTTCCATTTTATAGATCTGTGTTGCCTAGACAGTATGAGTGGATGGGTTATTTAATAAAAATGGTTATGCTATAGTTTTTTGCATTTAGATTGAGTTCAATAACATTTTGCTAATTATAGTTCATTCAGGAGGGTTAGGGTATCATATGTTGACATAACAACAACCAATATTTTGCAATCATTTGCAAAATTTGTTAGCCTGAATTCTTGGCTATCTTTTTGGAAATCTGAGAAGTAAATACTAAAAAGGAGAAATCTCAGCACTGAGAACTGAGGGATACTGTTCAACACTTTCATTCTTTCTGATAGGTACCCGTGACTTGCAATGTGTATGCTATGTCTTTCGGACAGTTTGCTATCCATCTTAACACTTATGGATACATTTTCAAGCTTTTAGCTTTTGTATGATGCTGGCATGGGGAATATTGTCATGAGGTTAAGATATGCCAAGTACACTGTAATGCCACCATCTGCAGTGTCTGTAGCCCTTTCAAAGAAACCTACCAGATTATATAGATAGTATCAACACTTGAGTAAACTAAACTGCTGGGTAACAAGTGTAACAAGTCTGTTGATATTACAGTGTATGAATGCAATTGTAATATGTTTCACTGCTTTACAGATGAAGCTTATATAGCTGATAGGCCTACAAATTACATGAGCTGGTTTTAAGGCCAGCCTTAATGAGGGGCATAAACACTGCTGTGATCCACTTATTTCATACAAAACAGCAGCTAAACTTTAGTTAAACAGATTTCAGAATGTGATTGCAAGGGTATGTTTAACACTAATAATTAAGCAACTGTGAATAAATATTGTAACAGTGGTTCACATTTGTTAATGGGAATGAGATCAAACATATTATTCAAATTATGAAATATTTAGATTAACTGATGAATTGTTTGGTTTGGTTTTATGGTCATTAATACATTTCTTCACCTCTTCACTTATACATATATATTATATTCACATTATTTTTCATTGCAAACACAGCTGTCATATCTCAAAAGAAAATGTGCTAAAATTACTTTGCTTGACATTTTGTTTAGCATGCGTACATAGTGTTTTGCTTTGACCTTTAGTAGCTGACTTTTGTGCAGTCAGTTTTCATGAAAGTCTTGAATTAGGAGCAACATTTAATTTTTAAAACATGTTGCCAGAGAGCAGAATAAGAAAAAAACTGTCTCTTGGCTTGCAATTATTCCAATGAAAAACAATGTAGTGCATTTTAGAGATCATGCTGAATGGCTTCCTTACTCTGATAGTCTGTCCTTTTGTTGTCCTCTTTTTGGTTAAAGCATTTTTAACTGATGGCACAAAAAATACTTTCTTTATTATGCATTCTTACATAAGTGTACTGAACATCAACAATAAAGGATATAACTTAAATTCTAAGTCTATAACATTTTTGTTTTAGAAATATGACACTGTACGAGTTAATATATACTGCACTGACTCATATTTCCATCTTATGTTATTAGGTCTTAACTTCTCAAGAAAAGACAAGCTTCGGGGGATGATGAAGATTATCTTGAGACTTGTTGGGCAAACAAAATACGGACTGTGTGTTTGGCCTTCCTAAAGATAGCATTTCCCAGAATGCAAAATGATGAGCAATATTTCTTCGGATTGTTTGTTTTTTAATAAATTATTTTCATTTGGAAAACTTATGTCATATCAATATACCTATTGAAAGTTATTTGTTCCATGTTTCAAGAAATGCTCATATAGATGATTTACAGTTTATCAGTGCTGGGAAAGGAAGTAGCAGGGAATGATTTATTTTATGTTGAGATATGGTATAAGTATGATGTCTGAAACATATTTTCTTTTTAAATTAAATGCCTGAATGTTAACAGTATCTTTCATCTGTATTTTTCTAAAGAATATATTTCTAAAAAGTCATTATACCTTATTTATATCTTACAAATTAGGCCAATGACTTTTTCATTAATCTTTATAGACATATTTCTTTGGGTAGAAGAAGGTGCTGGTCTTAAATTACTAGGCAACATCCATGTCATTGTCGACTTGGCTGGGTCCTGGCAAGATGGACCAGCTGTCAGTAATTTGCAAATTCATATACTTGGTAGAGTTGCACTGATGGGTTACAGAAGTGATTGTGACACAGCCCAGATGCTGCAAAGCTACACTATTGTAGTTCTTTAATGTGACTTATCTAAAAGCACTCTATATGCATGGGAAGATGGTTCAGAGATAGGGCAATAGACATAGGCTGTGCCAGCATGTGTGTGCGGGTGTTATAGAATCTGAAATGGAATTTTTAGTATGTTTGATGATTTTTTTGAGAGTAACCTTCAGTTTGAAGTGATGGTTCTTAAGGGTGTATTTTGCATTCATTTGAAAATAAGCTCTTTTCCATGTTGGTATAGCTATCAGGCACAGACAGTAATTGCTAGATATTACTGTGCTTCATCTGCAGAAGTCTTCATCTCATTCTACCTCATTTGAATCACAGTCATTCCATTTCAGATAATCTTTTGTGTGTTACTCTGAAGCACACTTAATATAGTATGCAGTCCTGATATTGATTTACTTGCACTGAAACATATTATACACCGCATCTCCTTCTAAAATTGCAGAACGCAAGTCATCTGACAGTTGTATCACATACACACAGACATATGTTGACTAAATAAAGATGGAAGTATTCTTATTTCACACAACTATACCTGTTTATTTACAAGGTTATTTTCTCAGTGGCAGTTACTTAGCAATAGCATACTTCACATATGTGTTTGATGAGAAAATGCAGAGCAATAGGATGGTTAGAACCGAACTGTTGTCTGATGTAATTGATGTAGGTATTCTTCAGCACAGGAGTCGTCTGTTAAGTTTCATCTTCACTGAAATACATTCTTTCTTTCTCTCTCCTTTTTGGATGTCATAAGACCATAGAGAATTTGCCAGTAGAAATCACAAGTATGAGTCATTACATCCTTGACAGTGAATTTTGTTTGGATGGTCCTTTGGATATGTAGTTTTAAACATGAGTTGAAAGCAATGAGATGGCTTTCACAGAGAATACAATCACATTTTTGTTCTGCTGGATAATGGGATGGAAGGATTGTCAATCAGACTTAACTGTGGGTAAAGGAATGTGCCTTAAATTACTAGTTTGCTCAAATGCATTACGTCTTCTTGTGGAGTGAAACAAGTGTTGTTATCAATGAAAACTAAAATTAAATGTCAAGTTATGGGGGATTTTAGTACTGTCTTTAGGCACTGAGTTTTATATCTCTAACATTTCAAATTTGCAGAATTTTCTGTTCCAGTTTGACACCATAGAGAAGTCATTCCTGTGGTGTCATAGATTAGATTGTGGCACACTTCTTTTCCTGAATATGAATTATTTCATAAGAAAATACAACAGGCAATTTTAATTGCTCATTCTTCTACTCCATATAGGGTCTGACTCTTTAATTTACCAACATCCCATTTAGTATTCTGCATCAACCAATGGAGCTGATCAGGTTTGTAAAATACCTGAATGAACTTGTAAATGGAGTAATTTTTAGGTAACAAAAGCCTTAATATTTTTGAAACAGTTTCTGTGAGGAGACACTACTGATAACACTTAATTATCCCATAATAAACTGTGTCAAAGCAGTATAACCACAGATCAACAACTGCAGAAGTGAAGGTGCTGCCATTTCTAAGTTTATAAGTGAACTAGTAAAGGACTCAAATTTCTGAGTCAGTGCATGAAAACACAGCCTTACTTTAAGGAAAGACATGCAGCAAGATAGAAGTCACAATGCTGAAATTAATAATGTTTCTTTAGTTGCCTGATTGCCCACAGGCTATAATTTCATTATAAATATTCCTAGCAAATCTGGATGAAGAAGCTGTAATAGGTTCTTAGGATCATAGGCATATACAAGACTATTAACCATTAATTGCCTTCATAAGACTAACTGTGCAACCCAAACCAATTGTGTCCCTATGTATCATGGGGATTTATTAATAGGAGGTATGTTAGTTAGGAAGTTTCTAAAGGTTATGCACTGGGGATGTTATGTTAGTTTGGGCATTTTCTTTCTTGAAGACTAGCCATACTCTTATGTTTGTATCCTTATGACCTTTTCTAAAAAGCTTCTAGCATAATCGATAAGACTCATTAGTGTAATAGTCAGCATTGCTCTCACAATAACCTTTAATTGTTTAATTCTATTTCATTTATCCACTCTATGTAGTAAGCAGTGCTTATACTTGCATGGATCTAATGCTGTGATGGCAATTTATTCAACCAAGTACACATGTAGCACAAAACACACAATAGATGTTTTACCCTTTTTTATGTAAAATTAATTAGATGAACACTGGTCTGTATTTTCATCTGTCATGTGATGCTTAACCATAGCAGCACTGCTACTATAATGCTTTGGGGTTCAGTTTTGGGCACACTGTTACATCAATAATCTTATTTACTGGCATTCTGTTTTTGAATTTTATGTAATGTGGCAGGGCAAGCACCTTATAGCTCCCAGCACAAGCTTTTTAAAGCTTACAACCAACTTGTTTATCTATTATTTTTACATTAATTATATTACAAAAGCAGCAAAGAGCAGGAAATTAAGAATATTGGGTAATGCAACACTAGGCAAGACTCCAATACACTACATATACTTAATTGATATAGTTATTTACATGTGTGGAGAAAAAAACAGATAGTCTGCTTAATAATATTATTTCTCATGATGATACTATAAACTATGTAAAGTAACACAAAGTAAGCAGATGGGATAGAATGGAGAGGATACAATGGGAAAGATAGGATTACACAGTTTGGATAGGTTTACTGAGGTGGATGGAAACAGTGCAGAGTACTACTAATTTTTAAAGAACAGCAGTGGAAAAGTACACAAAGAATACAGTGTGAAAGATGGAGACAGTGGAAATTAAGGCTAGCGTATATGTGTCCAGGAGATACCTATGGACAAAAACATCCAAATGATCAAATAAAAGTTTGCCATAGAAGATTTGCCGTGGCATTACCCTTCTCCCACTCTAATAAGCTGCTGCAGAGACAGAAACTTTATAGAATGAGATGAGTAGCATTTTATGACGATATCAGAGAAATGGTGCAGATTATAAAAGATAAAAGAAACAAATAATAATAATAATGATGTGAAGACTGGTAGAAGAAAAAGAAAAGATATGAAATCCTACGGCTGCACCTTAACAGGACAGGTATGTACTCAGAGGTCATATGGAAAATCTGAGTCCACAACTCTGATACTATTTAGAAAGATAAAGTCTGAATATAGGGGACAGGACCAATGTAGGACTGATCTCGACACTGAAAGGGCCATCAGTCAGAACAGGAAAAGAAAAACATAATCTAAAATTTAGAGATAATACAGTCTAGGAACACTGAAGATATTAACCTAAGGCAAGGAATAGTTTAAAACACAAAGACATCTAAGGGAAATTAAACAAAAACGTGGCCATATGAAACGACTGTTTAGCTTGTCTTACTGGAAAATCATCCCCAGGATTAAATAAACTCTGTGTAGGCTCCAGGTATATCCATGTAAATGGCTGCAAAGTGTTTTTGGCAGTGGGCAATGCATAGTCATGATGTGCACCATGCCTAAGTCAGGTTTTGAGGCATGTCCCAGTTGTGTTGGCTGCAAAACTTCATAGGACAAAATAGAAACCTGGATGCAGTCTAACCATCTGGCAATAAATGCAAATAAAACCAAACTAATGTTTTTTTTCCCCTACCAAAAACTCCATTGACAAATCCACATTCACCATACAGAGCCAAAACAACACCCTCCTTGAAATCATTCCCAATGCCAAGCTTCTTAGCATCATTATTGATGAAGAACTAAAATTTGACACCCACATTCGCTCCGCAATCAAGAAAACCCACCAAAAGTTAGGTCTCCTTTACAGGCACAACCGCTTTCTAAGCCCCTCTACACATCAAACTTTTGTATCCACCTTCCTACTCCCCTCCTTTATGTATGGTGCCCCTCTTTTCACCAATCTCCATGTTGGCCTTTGGTCCAAACTTGAATCCTGTTAGCACAGGATCTCCAAATTTACAACCAATTCAAAAAACTCATCCCACCACTGACGCTCCCTCCTCACCCTCAACTGGCTTGAAGTACCCAACTACCTCAGTCACCTACAACTCACCATTGCCCACAAGCTCATCTTTAAACCTACCAACTGCCCAGCTCTCTCTACTTCCTTAAAACCTTACATTCCCAACCGCTCACTGAGATCCAAAAACCAAAATCTCCTTCAGGTCCACAAACCTGCATGACCTCCTGGCCATTTATTGATGTCCCACTCCTTAGCTAAACAGTGGAACTCTCTCTACACACACCTACGCAACCTACCTAACCATACAAATTTCAAATCTCAGGTACTCTCTCATCTTTCTTCCAAATGGAATGCCCTTGTCACGCTCCAACTTAACCCCCCCTCATTCCACCTTGCACTGACTCATCCAACTACCTCTACTATTACTTCATTCCACCCAAAACAATCTATCCCCTACCAAAAATTAATTTTCTCTCTAATATCTATTGCACTATACTCTCCAGTCTCAATTATAGTGTTACTCTCTCCATGCATAATATTTTCCTAACCTACTAATGGCTAGTAGCTATATATTTTGCATGTTAAACCTACAATTGAGTTGATAACAAAAATATTCACTTTATGTAAATGTTAAAATTTCTGTGTTGAATTATGTCTTTTCATTTTTGTAACATTGTGACAAGCCAATTGCAAATATCATGGAGCTTATCTGTAAATGTTTAATTAGCTGTTTGAATTACGTCCTTTAGTAACATGTTAAATGTAACTTGGAATTATTGGGGAGCTTTTCTCCCTGGGCCTCCACTGAAAATGGACTCTTCTTGGCCCAGTGAACTCCTCTGGTCATCAAACTTAAATAAATAAATAGAACAACACAGATAATAAATCCATGTACATGACACAACTGATAGTCTGCAGTCATGCAACTTCAGAAGAGTATGAAGTCCTAAATGAAAATGTTGTTCATATTTATTTCCATCCATCCCAAATGATTATCTGAAAACCACATGTTTTGTGAGGCACACCTCAAAAATCTAAGCCAAAACCCTGATAAATCTGGCAGAAGTAGTTATATCTGTATAGTCCGGCTTTTCACCTGTTTCTCTTTTTTTTTTCCTTACTGCATTTGCACAGTGGGACCACCCATGTAACTTACATGACCCAGACATGTAAAAATAGAAACCAGATGCTTTCAGTTAATATCACTGCATAATGCTGTGCATCAAGCAAACCTGGTAAGAAGCACTGTGCTATGCTTCTACCATGAAGTTAACAATGACTACTAAAATGTATTGGTCATGTAACTACGCTTATGGCAATATGGGGTTTAAGTGTTGGACTAGAGTACAGATGGTCCTGGGTTCTACTCAGGGTATGCAAACTTTTATCATGGTGTGATATTGCAGTGTGTCCAAATAAAGTGGTACTGTAAGGAAGTAACAGTAGAATTGTATTGGTTGTTATCTTTTGGTGATATATTTATTTCTCTCTGTTTATATTAATAAAGTATACCCTTTATACATTGTATTGTGCCATGTTTGGCTGAATACTACTGTTGTTTTACATTTTGGACTTTTGCGTAATCCAGCCTTCACCTGTTAACACTGTTGTTCTTTGCTATTTAAAAAAGCTGCATGCCACTTAGCATCTCACAAGTCTAGGTTCGCATGATAGTAGGTAGTGTGCACCACTTTCAAATGTATCAAAATCCAAACAGTGCGCAGTCTCAGTAGATGCATGCTGGTGAGGGTGTGTGATTTAGAGCACAGTGCTGGGGTGTCCAGGAGTTCAAGAATTTAATTGGGATCCTGGTTAGGGATCATGGCCCATGCCTGTTGCAGGAGGACTATACTGGCTTAGAGTACAAATCAGATGCTCGGGATAGATTGACAAGGGCTTTTACCAGTCCGACTGGTATCCTCGCACTGGTGAAAAATTTCAGCACCATTAAGATGACCTCTGCAGGAGAAAGAGGGATACCCTTGATCAGTGGATCAGGGATTGCCAAGTGGGGGGAACACCCCAGTGATGTGTAAGTATGATTTAGATGTATTACATGCAAATACTAAAGCTGACAGTGGTAAATACTGGTACTCATAATGCTTTTTCTTTTCCATCCCTGTTTCCACAGCTGCAGAAGACAAGACCTCAAACGTGAAGTCCCATGGTAGGTGATTGGCGAGGATGAAACAAGCATGGGGTAAGTAAGAATAATTATATAAAGCACTGTTATTGCAGCCTTAACAGTTATAGATGGAGTAGTTGCTACATCATACATTTTTATGAATTTGGAAATGCATATCTGAACAGTGAAAGTAAGTCTGCATGCATTACACTGTGGCATAGCTTTCAATACTACTATCTGCTGAACACCCAGATTTAAGAATCACCGTTTTGCTCTGGTCATTGTAGGATTCAGTTTTCTGGCAAGTACTTTATATTGAAGTCAATAAATAAATGAGTGTCAAAATGTTTTGTTAACACAAATCCTATGCAACTATCCATGTGTATAAAAGCAATATTTGAAATACGTTCCTAATTATGGGTCCTTGTATACCCGATATGTATGATATGTCAAGATATCCCGCTCTAAAGGGTCGAGAAGTGTGGTCTGAAATGCAAAGCAACAGCTGCACATTCTCAGTTAACAGTGACCATGAGTTTATAAAGTGTAAAATGAAAGTGTGTTTGCATTATGTTGTATTCCAGTGAAAAAATACAGTATCACAGTAGACACTGCTTGTGGGTTCTAATACTAGACTCACAAAATATACGTATAAATCATCTGATTGCAATACTACGTTAGCTTTTCATCAATAAAACAATACAGCACTATTATGTAATCATCATTACAGCATTTGAAGTGCAGAACACAGACCTGTGGCTTCAACGGCCTGCTGTCATGTGTAATTACTGTACATGTACCCCAAGTAATAAAGGAATTTCTTAGCAGTTGTTATTGTTTAAAGTAGACTAAAGCTACTTTTGAAAGCTTGATGTATAATATATGAAGTTATTTTAGTTTGCAATTTTGTCTCTAACCCACCCCATATCTTCTTTTTGTTATTTCTGGATAACTTATTTTATTATGATTTCTTTGTTATTGTTGTTGTTGTTGTTGTTATTATTATTATTATTATTATTATTATTATTTCATCATATTTCATCTTGTATCATTTTTATTTGTTATGCTTTATTATGTATAATTTTATCTTCTGTTGTTGTCAAATACTTTTCCATTTTTATTATTTATTATTCTGTTTGTATTAATATTATTTAACACTTTTATAATGTTTGACTTGTTTTTTTCTGTTATTCTAACATTTTTTATTAAATTTGTTTCATGCTTTATTCCATTTTTGCTTTTATTTTCTTTATGTTATTACTACAGCACAGTAGTGTAGGCTGGTTCCTGGTAATCCACCTGCAATCACTCCACTGGATGCAGCACCAAGGCCCAGCACTTCTAGGCTGACATCTGGTAACACACCACCACTGCTGCTCCTGCCCCAGTTGGACCCTCAGGTAGATCTGCCCCAGGTGCCAGGCATGTGGTAACCTCTGGGAGTAGAGGCAGTGGGGGTGCATGCGTACACCCATGTGGAGTTGCCAGATGTGGTGCATAGGATTGTGCACCAGACCATGGGCAAAGACCTACTCTGAATGGAGAACATACTGTCCATCTTTGTATGGCAGACTGGCTGTAGGTGTAGACATCAGACACTGCAGCCAGTGGTGCAGTGATGATACAGTGCTGATAGAGCAAAGGGTGAAGAACTGAGTTATGCTGTTACCATGCTGAACTCCATGGGACCTCGATTCCCACACCCCACCTCAACCAAGGTGTTCACCCCCTCTTGTGTCCTTCACCAACCATGTCCTTGGCTGGCCCAGATTTTCCTATGTCCCTTCTCCAACATATCACAATCTCCATTAAAAAAGGGAATCTATCCCAAAAAATATATCTTCCATTTATAGTTCTCCACTTGACAGATGAGTCTACTTGGCTTCACAACACAATTATGTTGTTGTCACCCCTCTCACTGGAGGTGACAGTCCAATACAGCTCAAAATGCTGATCCTGCTGCAACTGTTTCTGTAGGATCAAACTGTGCAGCATAGTGCAAACTGTGAATATTTGTGTACATGTGCATGGAGTATACTGCAAAACTCCATCATATATATCTAGGCACTGGAACCATGACTTCAGAAGCCCAAACACATGCTCTATGATGTTCCTAGTTTGTGTGTGTGCTTCATTATGGCATTCTTCCATGGGTGTGGGTGCATTTCTGATGGGTGTCATCTTCCATGGTTCCAGGGTATAGCCAACATCCCCCAATAAATGACCCTGTGGGATGTCTCCTCAGCAAACATCTGATACAGCTGTGATGTGTGCCAGATATGGGAGTCATGATAACTACAAGGGTTGTCAGCACACACATTCAAGATAAACCCCTGGGCATTGCACATGAATTGGCAGTTGATGGAGTGGTATCACTTGTGGTTAATGTAGATTCTACTCTGCTCACCATGTGGTGCCTTGATGTACACACGAGTGAAGTCTATGGCACCAAGTATTTCAGGGTAGTGTGCTGCATGGTAAAATTGTTGCATATTGCTGGTCCTCTCCTCGGCAGCATGGGGAAAATATATGTGTTCACTGGCATGTGGAAGCATAGCATTCAAGAACTGGTGGAAGATCCTGGATTGAGATGCCTGTGACACCCCCATCATGTCCTTAGTTGATCTTTGAAAAGTACCTGTAGCTAATATCCTAGGGGCTAGATATACGTTAGTTTCCACTGGTATAGGTTCCCCTCGGTTTGCTCTGGGTCTGAGTTGAGGCCGGCAGATCTCACAGATTTCTTGTAATATGTCTCTGCCCACTCTGTAGCTCTCTATAATCTCCAGCTCATGTAGCTCCTGGAAGGTTACCCTGGGCCTGAACACTCTTCTCCTTCTCCATCTAGGTCTATTGTCAGCAGCATCAGCAGCACTGACGTCAACCTCGAGCACATACAGATGTAGAATAGCTGCTGCAGCCCCTAGCATTATGTTAGTTAAAAGTTCCAAGTTTCTTCTCCAATGTTGAAGTATTGAAGGAAAATCAGAAGGCAGGTTTTATGCATACTTTATGCATTTCTTGATTATGACCACTATGTGGGATTGGCTGTTTTAAATGACATTCACCTGCTCAGGATATAATTGACAGGATTTAAAAGTCCTGCTGCAGTGTGCAATATTGTGCTCTGTGCACCGATGTGCAGCAGAGTGCAGCAATGCATAATGAAAGTAAATCATGTAAAACTTTATATAATTTCATCCCTATTGTCATGATACATACAAAATATGCTAATTGCTGATAATTACACTTAATTTCTATAATCTACAATGTCAGCACAGTATGATAAAAGTTCACATACGCTGTGCTTGTACCCAAGACTGTCTGCACTTCAGCTCAACACCTCACAGCTGTCACCACAGGAGTACTCAAGCAAATGTATCTAACTAGAAGGAATTAGTAGAGTGCATCCCTGCTTACTGGGTTTGCCCGATGCCCAGAAGATGTTCTTTGTGTTTCACTATTGCAGTCATCACACTTGGGTTATCTGCCTGCGGGTAACCCTGAGTCATCCCAAATACCAGAGTCTTAGTATTTCTGCATCTGATGCTGTCACTTCTTCCATGACATCAGGTTGTCAGGGGTATAAAAACAGGCAGACAACGCCATTACTTCAGTCTTTCTTGCTGAGGAGGATCCCAAAGCAGAAGCGGTTTGCAAGTGCCGGTCAGCCGCTACCTGAAATTTTTGTTTTTTGAGTTGATAATCTGAAGTCTTCTAAAGCTAAGTACCCCATCGGGGATCCTTTTTTCTTGATCTAACCAATGTCAGAGAAAGTTAACAATTGTCTTGCCTGTGGAAAGCAAATACCTCACAGAGATTTTCATTCTTACTGCATCACCTGTTTAGGCCCAGACCATGCCATCCCTCACTGTCGGTTTTGTGCCTTGTTTAACGCCTGAACCATTCATCGTCGGGCTATTTCTGTTGCTAAATTCTTCTCCGTATTCTGAAATGGCTTCATTAAGCCATCTGACTACTGATCTTCCAAATAAATGTAAGGATAAAGACAAAGACAGACCGCATAGGTCCAAAACTGCAGACAACGCTTCCGTTATGCTAGTTGCCTTTGCAGTCCCTGATGCTCACTTCTATGGATTCACAGGACTCTGCTGAGATCTATTCGGAGTCTGGTATGCAGGGAGATGCTTCTTTGACTATGGAATCAGCGGCTGTCTCTACCTTGGATGGGTCCGGAGCAGCTGTGACCTACTGATGTTCGAATCAAACCGACGACTTCTTTTTTAACCACAACTATTGAGTTTCTTAGGGCAAAAGTACACACTCTGCCTAGAAAACCAACGACCAAAGTGCATGCTCAGGCCCCCATGACACAAAAGCAAATGCTTAGAATGCCTGAATACCTTATAATGCTAATTAGGGGAAGCCAGTCTTCCCCTGCTAAGAGACAACGAATCAGTTGCCTTCAGGTTGTACAGACCAGGAGTCCGATGACTCTGACCTTTCTGATTATCAGAACATGCCCTTATCAGCCTATGAGGATTCAGATGCAGAGGAATCCATTCCCTCTGCCTCCCCTCCAGAGAATTTCTCTTTTGGTGAAACCTTGCATACTTTCAGAGAGCTTTTCCATTGGATTTCCAAAACTAACCTCAGTCCAAAAAGAGACTCAGAGACTTTTTAGCGCTACCTCAGCACAGGGCTTTAGCTATTCCCCCTGTCCTGGATGTTGTGGATGATGTTTTCATGGAATCCAGTCTTACTCCAGACACCTTACCTCTGTCTCCTAGGAAACCAGACAGGTACTACCGAGTATCAGATTACTACAAATTTATTTTCAAGAATCCTAATGCTGATCCAGAGATCATTTCCTAGGGATCTAAAGGTATTAAGGCTACTACAGCCAAACATCCTACCTCTTCGGACAGGGATTCCAGAGCTTTAGACAGATGGGGTAAGAAGGTATATACCTCTGCAACTCTTGCTATCAGGAGACTGAATTGCCAGTTTCACATGCTGAATTACCAGCAACATATTATGGAACTCATTAAACAAAAAATGGTAATATTTCCAGATTGTACAGAAAATAAAGATTTGCAAGAGCTTGTGCATTCTGCAAACCAAGTTAGCAAGCATACACTGCAGTGTGGTTTTGATGCCCTAGAAGCATCTTGCAGGGCTGCAGTCACTGGCTCTGTACTGAGAAGACATGCTTGGCTGAAGGCATAGACCTTGCCAGATCATGTCAAATCCAAATTACTAGACACTCCTTTAAATAAGGACATTTTGTTTGGCACCAAAGCAGAAGAAGTTCTTAAAAAGATGGAAGAAAAAGCTAAATCTATGCAAACTGTTAAAGAATTCTTACAAGTGCAACCACCTCTATTCAGTAGGCATTGCCCTTCAAAACACTGGTTCTTTCCAGCCCCCCTCCAGGCCTTCCCAAACAAGACCCAGGGGAAACAGACTACCCAGACTACAGTCTCAGGGTATGCAGACATTGAAGCAATGGAGTGCTCCCACCTCTAAAACAGGGAGTGGCAAGCCACCTCCCTATGGAAAAAGTTCACAATGACTTCTCAACTCTACTTCCCAGCCCTGCCCAATTGCTTGTGCCCCTAGGAGGAAAACTTGCCCTTCATGCAAAAAACTGGATGTCTATCACTCAGGACCGATGGGTCCTCAACATTGTATCCCAGGGTTACATATTTTATTTCCACTCACTGCCAACCCCAAGCGGGTTTCCAGACCTTCCTCCAAACCATTGGGCAGAGGCTCAAAACCAAGTTCTTTCCCTGCTCAACATCAGAGCTATTCAGTCAGTTCCAGTAGAACAAATGGGTCAGTGTTTCTACTCCAGATGATTCCTGGTACCCAGGAAAGAGGGCTCTTGGCACCAAATCCGGCACCCAATCCTGGATCTTTCAATTCTCAACACCTTCCTGGTGGTCCCAAAATTCAAGCTTTCTTTCTTCATTGGGGTACACCACCAATGAAAAGAGTAGACTACTGCCTATGTGGTAGTTCATGAGTTCATGGGTACAGAGTTTTTTCCAAAAGGGATGACAATGCACTTTTTGGCATTGAACTTGAGGCTTTGACACCAGACATCTGTCTCAGTGAGGCCTTTTTGCAGGATGTCCAATTGTTAGGAGTTTCAATTATGGCTCTAGTTTGCAATCATCTGTGAACTTCATTAGCCAAAGACCTTCTGTGTTAGCCTGTACTTCAGAGAAGTAGATACCAAACAGGAGAGGACCCAGGACTGAACCCTGTGGTGTTCCACTTGTCACTGGTCTGAAGTCGGATTTGGAGTCTGCTACTTTCACAGTGTGGGTTTGGTCAGTGAGCCAGTTGGCAACCCATCTTGTGACATAGGGATTTATACCTAGTTTAGTGAGTTTATCTATAGTTCCAGAGTGGGGGATGGTGTTGAAAGCCTTGGTGAGATCTAGATAGGCTGTGTAAACAGCTTTACCCTCACCTATGGCTTTGGTGACTGCTTAAAAGAAGTCTATCAGGTTTAGGAGACATGATCTGCTTTTTACAAACCCGAACTGGGTGGGGTCCAGAGTTTGGACATTATCAATGTCATTGTTTATAAGTTCCATGATGATACGTTCCATAGCCTTGCAGACCAGGCTCATCAAGCTAATGGGGCGGTAGTTCCCAGGGTCCATGGTGGCTCCCCCTTTGTGGAGTGGGATGACCATCACTGTGCACCACTCAGTGGGCACAAAGCCTGCTATGACTGAACATGGTACTTAGGTGGTGTGCCAGTTCGTTCTGTAGTTCATGTAGAATGCAGCCTGGGATGTTGTCAGGTCCCATGAATGCTGTGTTCTTGGCTTTGGAGAGTGTGTTTTTTACCTGTGCAGCCATGATTACAGGAACTTTGCATTCTTCCAGTATAGAGATGGGCCCTTCAGAGGATAAGAGGGGGGTAAAGTTAGCAATGAACCTATCTGCCAGGATGTTGGCAATATCAGTTGGTTCTGTATATTCAGTGCCACTGTGCTGTAACTCAGAGCAGATCTGAGTGTTGCATTGAGATTCTTGACTTAGCTATAGAATGCTTTGTGGTTGTCTTTAGAATCAGTGGTGATATTGTTTTTGTAACTAGCTTTGGAGGATTTTATGAGGAATCTCAGCTTCTTACTGAGGCTGACCAGGGACTTCCTCCAATCATGGGATTTTACTCTTTTTTGCAACAGTTTCTTTTGTTGTAGAGTTTGTTTATGGCAGAAGACCACCAGATTGGCTTCCTTTTTTTGGAGGATAGCATCTTGATTCTGTTAAGGATTGCACGATCTATGCACTCATGTAAGTGCTTATAAAGTGCATGGGTGTCGTGAAGTTTGCCACTTCTGTCTTAAGAAGTGAGAAAAGTTGGCTTTGGAGAAAATTTTTACAGTAGTTTCCCTAATGGGGGTGGGGGTGGGGGCAGGATGTAGATGTCTATGGTGATTAGCTTGTGGTCAGATCTGACCAAAGAGGAACTGACCTCTGGTGTGGAACACCGGTTGCCCATGTTGGTAATGACCAGGTCTAGGATATTGCTGCCCCTGGTGGGGGTGTGGATAAATTGATCCAAGGCGTTGGAATTTACGGATTCCAGAAAACGTTGCGCAAAAGAGTAGGTACGTCAGTAGTTTTCCCAGTTTATGGTGGGGTAGTTGAGGAAACTTCAATAGTACTTAAAACATCTTTGGTGCCAACATTCTCAGGACCTGGAAATAGTCATTCCTATCATACCTTGTCTGAGGGCAGAGTTCCTTTGCTGGGCAGAAGCATGCAACCACAACAAGGGACTGCATTTTACTCTACCCCACCCCACCCAAACCCTGACCACAGATGCATCAGTCTACGCATGGGGGGCCCAAATGGCTGGCAAATGCATCCAGGGCCACTGGAGCCCAAGCCACATTCTCCTGCACATCAACCAAAAGGAGATGCTAGCTGTACAGAATGCTCTGACAGCTTTCAGACACCTAATCCTTCCAGGACAACTGCTGATAAAAAGAGACAACACCACAGTTATATGGTACATAAACAAGCAGGGGAGAACCCATTCTTACCCACTCTGCAGGTTAGCCATGACTCTGTGGAGCACATCTTTGGATCCCCAAGTCAATTTACAAGCTCAGTTCCTGCCAGGTAAACAAAATAAACTGGCAAATGACTTAAGCAGAAATCTCCTAGACCCACTCAAGTGGAAATTGGAGCCCAGCACCTTCAACCTTCTGATCCAGAGGCGAGGGACCTCAGAGGTGGATCTTTTTGCCTCCTCCCACAACTACCAGTTAAGAAAATTCTGCAACAGGAACCCTCACAGCAGGGCATGAAAGGTAGATGCCCTATCCTTTCAATGTGAAAACCTCTCAATCTATGCCTTTCCCCTCTTCCCCTTCTCTCAAGAGTACTACTCAAGAGAAAAGAAGACAGGCCAAGGACAATTCTGATTGCCCCGGACTGGCCATACCAGCACTGGTACCCACTCCTGTGCAGCCTGACAGTGGTGCCAACCTGGCACCTACACTAGTCCCCTACCCTGCTCTCACAGCAGGAGGGACAGATTTTGCATCTACAATTGCAAACCCTAAATCTTGCAGCCTGGCTTATTCCTTGAATACTCCACCAGCAACCATAAATAAACAGGTGCTGGACGTCATTCTTGAAGCCAGAAGGCTTAGTACTAGGAAATCCTATGTGGAAAAGTGGAAAAGATATTGTTCTTGGATTCAGTCTAAAGGAAAGGACACAGCAGTGCCCTCCTTACCGCTAATCCTGGATTACCTAGCAGAGCTACTCCACAGAAGCCTATCCTTCTCCTCCATTAAGATTCATGCCTCTGCCATTTTGGGTCATTACAATACTGAGCCACATCAATTTTCTCACCCTCTCATCAAATAGTTCCTGAGAGGGACTAACAACTTAAGGCCTACAAGGAGAGCACCCACCACTGCTTGGGACCTTAACATTGTCCTGGAAAAGCTCACGCTTCTCCCTTTTGAACCTGTTGCTTCAGCAGAGTTAAAACTCCTCTCTTGGAAAACAGCCTTGCTTCTACCCATCAGTTCAGCTAAAAGAGTGTCTGAGCTACAGCCACTGATGGCTGTGGAATCCTTTATTATCTTCCATGCTGACAGGGTTTCCCTTAGGACTAACCCATCCTTTATGCCTAAGGTGGTGTCCAATGTGGCCTTAAACCAATCCATCCATTTGCCAAACCTTCTTCCCTAACCCTCAGAATAAAGGGGAAGGGATCCTGCACTCTTTGGATGTGCACAGACAGCTCAGATTCTACCTTGATAGGACTAAGCCTTTCAGAAAATCTGACCAGCTGCTAGTCAGTTTGACAACAGGGGCAGAGGGCAAGGCCATTTCTAAACAAACCATTTTCAAATGGATAGCACACTGCATTCATTTCTGCTACAAACACCATGGAAAACCAACTTCTCAGTGGGTCAGAACACATTCCACTAGAGCTACTTCTACCTCTACAGCATTTCTCAGGGATGTCCCTACCAGGGACATTCTGGAAGCTGCAACCCGGAGTTCTGCACACACCTTCACCAAGCATTACCACTTACCTATCTTTTCCAATTCCAGGGCAGGATTTGCTACAGTAGTCCTGCAGGGCCTACTAGCCATCCCTAACTCTTATTGACTGCCTTCACCCTTCCTCAGCTTTGGGAATTAACCCAAGTGTTATGACTGCAACAGTGAAACACGATAAACATAGTACAGTTGTGTGTACACTTACCATAAATGTAGATGTTCGAGTGTATTCATTGTGGCAGTCCTGGTTTCTCTCCCTCCAGCCCCCTGGTTTTCTCTATCTTTCTATCTCCCCTCTCTATGGCTATTCCTAATGGTACTGGTATTTACTTTTTACTGGTGGTGGTTTCTACACCATATACTAGCTCCCTATCTGAGGGCTCCTGACATTTGGGGCAATAAAAACTGATGTAATGGTGTTGGCTGCCTGTTTTTATACCCTGATGATCTGACATCACGGAAGAAGCAACAGCATTTGGTGTAGAAATACTAAGACTCTGGTATTCGGGCTTACTGAGGGCTACCTGCAGCCAGATAACCCAAGTGTGATGACTGCAACAGTGAATACACTTGAACATCTACATTTATGGTAAGTGTCACAACTGTACTTTCTCAACAATATTGACTGAATGCATTTGGTTTCTATTTCTGGATGTCTAGCTCATGTCTGGTACAAGGGTGGTCTGCTCACACAAACAAAGATTGCATAATCATTGCAGTTTGCATGAAGTGGTGAACTGTGCACACACACACACACACACACACACACACACACACACACACACACACACACATGCAAAATATCACATAAAATAACAACAAAGTTACCTGACACAACCCCCTGATGTCATCAACATCCATGGAAAACATAAACTTCATGTAGGAGCTTTCATGGAGTGAATAGCTTCACATGGTCTCTGCTTTTGTATTTCAACAAATACACTGCTTTTTACATCATTTACATAATAACAGTGCTGACAGCATGGAAACTATATGGATAGTAGCAGTGTAAGCTGTGGAACAGCACGGGAGCATGGAGTAAAAGACACAATGCAGAGCATTACTGTACTTTTGTGGCAGTACATCATACCTTTTATATTACATTTGTATTACTCATTTTCAAATGTTTTGCATATAGTGGAGCATTGCACAAAACTGTGATAAGTTAAAACGTATAAAATGTAAAGTGATCTGACACACCACCCTGATTCTTTTGGACATATTCAGCCATTAAATCCTTGTTTTTTTGCTTTTTGTGGGCAGTCTGTCCATATTTCACAACTCTACATGCCCTTGCTTCAATGTAGGTACCTGTACATGGAAAATTTCTGTGTACACTTCCAACACAGATACGGGGCCTACACGGTTGTGTGTAGGGCAGTTGGCTCACTCCACCATGTTGTTTTGCTTCATTAGCATACATTTAAACTACTTATGCTGAAATTTGCATCCCACGAAACTTTATACATTGATGCAAGTGAATGCCCGTGATTGCATGCCACTACACCGACTTTATTGAATCTAAAATTTACCGTGCCTGTGTTTGCATCACCCTGCGTCACAAACATGGAAAAAATGACTGTGTAAGCTTTATTAAATTTGCAGCTATATATGTGTCAGCTTAGAAACTGTATCAATGACATTACAGGATTTGCTTGATCTACATGCATAACTTGCTCTCTAATCATAGCTTCAGAGCACCACAGTGTGGATGTAGTTTGACTAGTGAGCTGCAGCAAATACACATATATTGCAAAACTGTGAACCTTAATTAAACTGGAGTATGAGACACCAGCGGAGCACAGAAAAATTAGAGCAATGCGCAGCTTCTAGCTGGAATGCCTAGCTAAAGTGCTGATAATTAAACAGAAAGCAGCAAACTTTGAACTTAACAAACAAAGTAGTATTTGTTGCTTTTGCAGGATAACCATTATGTAATATTTTCAGAAGTGTACCTTTGTCATTGGACTTTTAAAGATGGGCTAAGTTGCCTTAGGAGACAACTCTCTGAAAAATGCTGCACAGCATACATGCATATTATAAAACTATGCATGTTGTATTCTAAATCATAAAGACAATTCATAGCAGATAACTAGACATACACACAGTAGGCAAACAGAGGCTAATGGACTACAACAAGCTTGTTAACAGCTTACAGCCTTAATCCTCCAAGCTGCTCTGCATGCATAACATCAAATAGTGGATTTTTCTCATTCCCAACTAACCTAAAAAGAGACACATATTGACTCATGCAACATTTAGCATACATCATGGGCAGCTAGTGGTATGATACCTGAAGCAGGAATATGGCTGACTTATGACATGCTTGTTTAATATAGCTAGGTCATTAAACAGGGAAAGTCAAGATAAGAATGAAACAAAAAGAGCATACAAATGAAGCTGTGATTAGGCTAAGCTTCTGCAGTGGGAAGGCATACACTGCTGTTGGCAATGTAATAATCTAATTTTTGTTTTGACTCTTTTTGCTCCAAAATTTTTAGCTCAGTGTCTAAGCTATACATCTCCCTTAATTTTCCTAACTTTCATTTTACTCCTTTGTTTGAACCCCAATTACAATTTTAAACATAATTTCCTATTGTGGTATAAATATTTTGCAACAGCTTAAGAAAACAGTTTCAAGCTTCTTGCATTTCCTCTGCATATGAGCCACTTTTTTCACAATGCATTATTTGCTTTAATCATTGTGTTCCAAAACTGTCCAATTTTACCAATAAATTATTGTAAATAATACATCTGTACTCATTATGTAAATATTGTGCATTTCAAACATTCCTTTCATAAGTTTTATTCATTTTAGCATTACATTTTATTTGAAAGGAGCATTCATAGCCCACATAATTTCCTCACAAGAAATATGAACTAAGTTTTGGATAAAACACTGACTATCCATATTCCAAATGGTGATCCTGTCATCAGAAAAAAACAGGTAGAATTCAGTAAAGCCTTTATGATTTCTTTTTCATGTATGCATCGTGGAGCGATGTGTATATGAGCGCAAGCATTTTCAGAATCACTGAATGTCACTTAGCAAGCATACACCAATACGGAAACTTCTGTGAAATGCAAATTTCCACATAAGCAGGAGAGTTTATGCAAATTAGCCAGGTGTAGCGATCCAACAAGCTGAAAGGCAACTGTGTAAACTCCATGTCTGTGTTCATAGTGTGCACAGAAAATTTCCCTGTACAGGAGTCTACATGGACAAAAGGGGATGTAAAAGTCTACAAATATGGGCATAACTCCCTTGAAAATGTTAGATCACATACATAAATTTGCAAAATATACATTGTGGATGTCTGGAAAAAGAAGGGAATATGTAAAATTAATAATAATTTTTTTGAATAATTTCCAAATTTTTGCACCACATTGGGCAAACATGCTTAACAGAAAAATAAAAAAAAAATGTAAAATCACATTTTTAAAATTTACTTTACACATGTGTATTGTAGGACCTTGCATCGGGTCTGCACAACAGTGCATTCATGCTGTTACCTAGCTTACATAGCTATGAACCGTGTAGTTCCAGGCTGTCAGCATGAATATGTATGCAAATGAGGTCCATTTATTGACTCGCTAAAAGGAGCAACGGTGTCTGCATATCAACTTCGTTTAGGCTCCTACACAGTGTTGATATTTCCATTGGATGTGGATGACATCAGGGGGTGTGGCTTGTTACTTTTAGGATATTTTAGTGCTCAGCACATGTGTCTGCATGGCACACCGCATAGCTTAACGTGTTCGTGCGAACAGGCCACCCAAGTCACAGTGATGACATAGGCAGCTATCAATTAAAACTGAATATATTCAATTAATAATCTATACTTTTCTATAAGCTATGCTGCATGACATGGCGCTTGTAATAAAGTAGGTCTTTTAAATCATGTCAGTTACATCCTAGGCAGGTGAACTTCATCATAATTAGCTGATCCCACATGGTGGAACTACAGCAGAACTATATTTATTTTTATTTTATTTATTTATTTTATTTAACATTTGTTGACCGGGTTTGTCCGACTGAGCTATGTAGCCCTTTTTCAGCGGATGCGCAGGGAGAAAAGCTCCACAGGTTATACAGATTGTCATTTACAAAACTAAGCAAACAATCAACAGCAAAATTGTGTAAAATATTCAAAGAAAACATGCAGTATACAAAACAAGGATTTACAGCAGAATAATAATAGCTATGTCAATCAGACTTAGAATTTTACATCATTCAGAAAGAATAACAATAGTTTTATCATCAGACTTAAAATCTTACATCATTCAGAAATGTATATATGTAATTTGCTTGGGATAAGATTTAGAGTAATTAATGTCCTCAAGAAAGAAAAGCTGCAAACTTTCCTGAACAATCTAACCTTTCCTAAACTAACCGAGAAGCAAAATCAATTTTTAGACAGAGAAATCACAATACAAGAAATCATTGCAGCCATTAATAGTCTTAAACCTAACAAGTCACCTGGCCCTGATGGGTTTACGGCGGAATTTTATAAGGCATTTATCAAAAAAATTCCCAGGATTTTGCTCCAATTGTATAAATATATCATTTTGTTCGGATTTAAAGATATTCATTTAAATGCTTCCAGAACTATTCTTATTCCAAAGCATGATGCTGACCCCAAAAACCCTGGGAACTACAGACCCATTTCCACAGTTAATTTGGATATGAAGATTCTGGCCATGGTTTTAGCTAATAGATTGAAAGCTGTTATTCCGTCTATCGTGTCCCCCGAACAATCTGGTTTCATACCAGGTAGACAAACTAACGATCACACTCTATCGTTGGAAGCTATGATACATCTCTCTTCTCTAAATAAATTCCCCATATACGCTTTAGTGGTTGATGCTTCTAAGGCTTTTGATCGCATTAGTACCAAATTTTTATTTGATACCTTACCTTTCTTTAACATTCCAAACTCATTTATCAGAAAAAATAAAATTCTATTCTCCACAGCATATAATACATTGCAAGTTAATAAACAAACATCTAACAGAATTAAAATTATTAACGGGGCCAGGCAGGGTTGCCCTCTTTCCCCTTTGTTGTTTAATCTTTATATTGAACCACTTTTTATACTATCAAACAAGGTACTTTTCATCATCCACCTAATATTTTTAACTCGAACATCTTTTTATTGGCATACGCTGATGATTTAAACATATATTTTACACTCCCCTGCTCTGATCCAATCAAAATTATATCTTCTATTAACTCTTTTTCCAGCCTCGCAAATTACAAACTTAACAGAGAGAAGTCACTAATTTTCCCAATAAATATTCATTCTATGCTACCTAATATACTTACTAACACGGGTATTAAATCCAAGCAACAACTGCGTTATTTAGGTATATCCTTCTCTCAAGGAAACTTCAATCATTATCAGGATAATATCATGAAATGCTGGACAGATGTCCAAAATGATCTTAACAGATGGGCTAAACTTAAGCTCCCTTTACTAGCCAGAACGGCAATCATTAAAATGAACATTCTACCTAGATTCCTATATCTATTCAACGCAACTATCAACATTCTACATAACAATTTCTTTAAAAATATCATATCTCTTCTTTCAAAATTCATATGGGCCCCCAAATCCATTAGGATTAGCTATGCAAAACTTACCTATCCTAAGGAACAAGGTGGCCTGGGCCTACCTGACCTTAAAACCTATTATGAGATTATTAATGGAAGCAGAATTTTAAATATTGCTGCATACCACAAGGACCAATCCCCTTGGGCACTGGCATGGGCTGTCATGTATAACAAATATGTTAAAGTATTGAACTTTAATCCTGCAGCTCTCCCATTCTTGAATAAAGCAAACATAGGCAGTCTGAGGCAAACGAAGGGGATCCTATTTAGTATAAAGTCTCTACAGAACTTGTTTAACTCCTTGAACTTGATACATTCGTTCAATACGCTTCAACCACTTCACCTTAACCCCAATCTAAAATTGAATGGACATATGTTAAATCTAGAACAATATCCCTTTCTCTTTAACAATACCATTTCTGATTTTTTCCCATATAGGTACCAGCCACTTTCCAGCCTAAGAACTAATCTGAATTTACCTAAAAAATATACAATCATATTACGGCAAATTAGAGAACTTATACGGTTATATCTGGATCACCCTTTGGTCTCCGATAAGGATATATCAACTTGTAAAACACTGAGGAACTTGCTTCTCCTGAAGAAAAAGATGATCTCAAATACCTACAAGGTTATTATGTTAATTAAATCACAGAACAAGCTCATTTTTTCTAATTACTGGCCTAAAATTAACCCTTCTATTAACCATAATCAAATCTCTAAGGTTATAAGATTAAGTTCCAAATTTATACCCTTAAAAAAACTGAAATATACTCAGCTTATGATAATGAATAATGCGTACTTCACTCCGGACGTACTTAATAAAATATTTCCCAATTACTCTCCTAAATGTCAGTTTTGTTCTAACCAAACTGATGATATTCTACATATACTCTGGAGTTGCAAATGTACCTACAAGCTATGGTGCGCTTTGAGGGTGTTACTTGAGAAAATCGGATATGAAAAATCTACCCTTTCCTGGGAATTTACTATTCTTCATATTCCACCTCCTGGTCTAACAGAGAGGAAGTATAAAGTTTTGATCCCTATTTTTATGTTAATCAAATATTATATATCCTTAAACTGGAAGAACAGGCAATCTCTATCCTGGGAAGGTTTTAAATCTTTAGCCATTAAGCACCTCAAAGCTCATAAATACCTGTTCCACAATATAAATCATAAACCTATAATTAAAGAAGTATGGAAAATGCTATTTGATTATATATTGAAATGACTGAACTTCTTATTCTCTTTTTTCCAAATTTTTTTTTTTCCTTACGTTGGTATCACCAGTTAATATCACGGTGTTCAGGTTATAGTTTAGCATTGGGCAATGTATAATTGTATATAGTTAATGTGATGTTTCTTTTTTCTTGTTATTAGTCAATGTAATGAATATGTATAATGTTGTCTTTTTGAATATTTTGTTGGCATAATATTTTTGGTTGAAGAAAATTATTAATAAAGAGAATTTTAAAAAAAAAGATTTAGAGTAATTAATGTGAGAATAGGTCTAGGAAGTTAAAGAAAGTAACATAGGTGGGAAGGAGATTGTGGCGTGCAGTTAGGGTTGAAAAGATGTTTACAAGGGGTGAGTATAAATCATGCACACACCTTACATTTGATTTTCCTTCAATACTCTGAACCATTGGAACAGAGACTTGGAAATTTTAACTGAATTAATAATAGGGACTACTGCAGCTATTCTACATCTGTGTGTGCTAGATGCTGTAGGCAGTGCTACTGGGGCTGCTAACAATAAGCCTAGGCCGAGAAGGAGAATACTGTTCAGGCCCAGGATAACCTGCCAGGAGCTATATGAGCTGGAGATTGTAGAGCACTCCAAGGTGGATAGGGACATATTACAAGAACTCACTGAGCTTTGCTGCCCTCAACTCAGAGCCAGAGCTAACAGAGGAAACCCATCTCAGTGGAAACAAAGGTATGTGTAGCCTTTAGGATACTAGCTACAGGTACTTTTTAAAGGCCAACTGGGGACACGATGGAGGTGTCACAGGCATCTGCATCCTGGATACTCCATCAATTCCTGGATGCTATGCTTCCTCTTGCCAGTGAGCACATGTCTTTCCCCCTTTCCCCTGAGGAAATGGCCAGCAATATGCAACTGTTCTACTGTATAGCACACTACCCTATAGTACTGGCTGCCATAGATTGCACTCATGTACACATCAAAGCACCACCTGGTGAGCAAGGTCAAATCTACATTAACCACAAGGGGTACCCCTCCATTAACTGTCACATTGTGTGCAATGTCCAGTGAATTATATTGAATGTGTGTGCTGCTAACTCTGGCAGTTATCATAACTCCCATATCTGGCACACATCACAGCTGTACCAGATGTTCATAGGGGGGAACATCCCACAAGGCCATTTATTAGGGGATACTGGCTATGCCCTGGAACCCTGGATGATGGCACCCATCAGAAATGCACAGGTACCCATAGAAGAATGCCATAATGAGGCTCACACACAAGCTAGGAACATCATAGAGTGTGTGTTTGGGATTCTGAAGTTACTGTTCTGGTGCCTCTATATATCTCATGGAGCCCTGCAGTATACTCCAGCTACATATGCACAGATATTCACGGTATGTGCTATGCTACACAATCTGATCCTGTAGAAGCAGCTGCATCAGGATCCTGAAAGGGATTGGATTCACAGCCCCCCCCACCAGTGCCTAGGTCACCACAGCCACAGTCACAGGAGGACTCGAAGGATGAACCTCCTGCTGATGTCCCTGTAGGATGATGTAGGTGTGTTCTGTATGCCCTGTCTTTAGCTAAGAGACAGTGCATAGGAACTTCACTGACTACCTAGGGACCTAGGAACTAACACCTTACTCCTACTCACATACATATATTAAAATCAATGCCAGACAACTCACACATTCAGTACTTCTCCATGTATTGGCTGTGTACTGCTTGCATCAGACAGAGTCAGGCATGAACTACAATTGTATCAATTGCTACATTTGCAAGGTAAGTCTGTAACCTACATGGTATTCTAGTGGATTATTATGATAGGTCATTGCAAGAATGGACCTGGTACATTATGCAAGTAACTATAGCGGGCTAGTTGGACTGAAATGACATCCACGTGGGACTACAGATACCCATTCCACTATCATGTCTCCATTTGTAATCATTAGGCCTCATGCATGGAATATCCATGCAGTCCTACTGTAATAGATTACTGGTACATCATTCAAGGGAGATGTTAGATAGTGGGGTTAAATGATAGTCAGACTGTTGTGTATCCCAGCAGAACTTTTGGTTTTGTTCCCCTACCTCTAAAACAGCAGCATCCCCTTGTAACTGCTGTAACAGTAACTCATCTATGGTATTTGAGCATTTCACACAGTTTTAGGACAGAAATATAGAATTTGGTCTTACATTGTATGTGTTAGGTAAGTGAGGAATAACAATGTACGTATTTATGCAGATGACTTTGTGATGAATGATCCCCTGTCTCTCAAGGAGCATCTGTGACTCAAAGGACTAAAGCAGTTAGCATGGATGATGGCGTTCAGAGTTTTAATCCCAAAGTGTCCAGGTTTTTTGGATGTGAGGTACTAAAAAGTTGGGTTTTACATACTGTGATTCTGTGTGTGCTATACTATTATTAACTTCTTTCACATATTAATTACACATCTGTGCAATGTGCTGCAAATCTAAGACAAATTTAGAAAGTGACAAAGGGCTACAGCTCCAAAGGCAAACCAAGACTTTAATATGTGAGCGCTTTCATTCACTCAAATCAAATGAACTTCTTCAAACAAATTTTTTGTTCACTCAAATCAAATGAACTTCTTCAGACAAATTCAAACAGTAAAAACCGCTCCTTATATAACCATGAAATCAAATAACCAATAAAATGCATTGCATCACAACTTTAAAACTGGTTGTTAAAAGACATATACATATTTCTAAAGAAATTTACATATACTTTAAAAGAAGTTTAAGCACAAGTGGAGCATTATTAATATATAAAAACAATCAAAACGGTACATCCATACAAACTTATATGTTTATTATGCTGAATGAATTTATGAAATTCAGTATAGAATGTTCTTATAACATAATATTTTATGTACTTATAGGTTTAATAAATAGTTCAATTCAGCCTTTTGTGGACTGTTTTGCTGGTTTCCCGAACCAACCTCTTATTTTCTTAATTTTGTTGCCTTTTTACAGTTCTTAACTTGTAAATGATGTCACATTTATCAGCAAGCCACAATTTAGTGTGAAACACACATAAATATGATTCAAACCTGTAGACTTGGTGCAATCATCTGGATAGTAGAGAGTCATATCACATCTCCCTAAGACAGCAAATGAAAACCTTTAAAATGTAAGGCACATTATATAAATATGTACAAATATTGTAAATCCCTATGTTTGTATTTACACCAACAGCAAAACCACAGTCACTACAGCCCCCTGTGTCTGCCGGATGTCATCACACATACATCAACAACTGAACAAGTTGTATAATGTACGATGTTGTGTAGTTACTCATCAACAGGGTAAATTGTTTTTGGCCACAGGCTTGCTCATCCAATTGCAGACAGACACATATGTCCAAAACAGCTTCTGTTGTCATATAGCTAGGATAAAAACAGTTATCTGACTGCTAGGCTACTAGATACAGATGGCAGTATGAAGCAATGTGTCTCTGCAGGCCTCCCAATCTGTTCAACGGAGGGATTATGTCCTCTATGATTAGGTTAACTGCAGTCATCTGTAAAGCAGACTTCTGCTGTGGTGTGTGTGCTAATTACTTTGATCTGTAGTGTGTAAAATTAGATGGGTAGAGGTTCTAATCTCACTCCTGCCCACTTGGTATTTTTGTGTGTGTATGTGAATCTCCCTACAAAGCAAGTGTGAATCCCACACTGACTTACAAACTGTAATGGTTCTGCAATTTTTGACCCTTGCAGTTGATGCAGGGCCCCAGACTCTTGTCTTCCACTAAGCCTGCTGATGTCATCTACCATAAGAGTACCTGAAGCCATTTAAATGTCAGACTTCAGCTGTGGTGCTTGTGTTAAGAACTGTCTTCTGTAGTGTATAAGATTAGATGGGTAGTTGTTTTAATCTCACTCCAGCCCACTTGGTGTGTCCATGTGTGTGTATGTGCATCTTCCCAAAATACAAATATCAATCCCACACTGACTTACAAATAGGCAGGGTTTTGCACTGTTTTTGGGCCTAGCAGGTGATACACCCCTCCAAACCCTTTTCCTCCACATGGCCTGCTGATGTCACCTACCATAAGATTACCTAAAGCCATCTTAATGGCAGACTTGAGCCATGGCTCATGCATTAAATACTGTGTGCTGTAGTGTATAAAACTAGATAAGTAGGGGCTTTAATCTTACTCCAGTGAACTTGGTGTGTGTGCTGTGCAGTGTTCTGTAAACATAAATAGGTAGTTGTACTATTCTCACTGCAGCCCAGTAAGTGTGTCAATGTTAGTCAGAACATTTTACATCAGCCTATCGAATCATAGGATCACTGGAATTTAGTAGGATAATGGCCCTAGGCCCCTTACAATCCTAGTCAAGTTCCTACTCTTATTTACAAGATCAGTACCTATTGCCCCTGTACAAGAGTGACAAAGGTGGAACCCCCATAGTGAAATTTTGGTCACCCATCCAATTGTACAGATTGCATCTGTAAAGGGCCACTGATGTGCTCTGTTTGACATGTAGTGAGAGTCTGTTCGAAAGGTGTGTTAAACTCTGGTAGGCAATTCTCTCCCTCTAGCAGGTTTTATTAATGTCACATATTAGGTTAAGGTCTTTACAGTGAGTAACCCATGTACCATTTGATTTATGGATATGCAGCATTTCCAGTAAAGCAGGGTCAGAGATTGTCTCGTATGCAAGGCAGAGATCACATGTGAGTAGTCTGGATGACACACACTAAAGTGACAGATGTTGAAGAATTGAATTTCCCTTGTGAGGAACCCTTGTGGTCTCTCAAATTGCTATAGGTGACTGGCAAGGTATATATGAAAATGGCCATTGCACTCAAATATTGGCCTGATGAGGGAAGAGTATATGGAGGTCATAACTTCTTCTTTTTCTGGAGACAATGCACTCAAGTATGACATGAGCAAGATAGAATGCCCTTGTTACCACTATGGAGACATGGTGATCTAAGGTAAGGTAGCTGTCAACCTGTGTGTCCAGGTCTCTCACCCCTGAGTATGTATTTAAGGTGTTGCTACTGATATGATACTTGGCAAAAGCATCACTGTTAATGAAAGGAATGATAATACATATATTTGCATTGAGTTTAAGGCCATGACTTTGGCAGCAATCATTTGTTCATGTAAGACCCTCTTGCAGGATGTTAACATAATTTGGAGCTTCTATGGCCACTCCCAGTTTGCAAGCATCTGCAAACCTTGTCAGCCACAGGCATTTACTCTGTTCTTGTATTTAGGAGAAATGGATTCCAAAGAGTAGAGGACCCAGGAATGAACCCTGTGGAGCTCCACTGGTTACAGCTCTACTATTGGAGATGGATTCTCCTATTTTGACTATATGAGTTCTATCAGTGAGCCAGTGAACGACCCCTCTAATGATATAAGTTGGGTGAGTTTGCCAATGATGCCTGAGTAGACATTAGTATCAAATGCCTTGGCTAAGTCCAGCTAGGTTGTATGCACAGATTTCCCCTCATCCAGGTCCTTGTTGACTATCTCAAAGAAGTCCACCAGGTTTAACAGGCATGATCTCCCTTTCACAAATCCAAGCTGTGTAGGGTCAGCCATTTGGAGATTACCAATATCTTTGTTGATAAGGTCCATGATGATTTGCCCCATGGCCTTGCAGATATTGCTAGTCAGGCTAATAGGTCTATAGTTCCCAAGGTCAGTGAATGCACCACCTCTGTGCAAGGGAATAGCAGTGGCTGTTTTCCAGTCAGCTGGGACAAAGACGGTGGTTACACTATGATTACAAAGATTTTCCAATGGTGTTCCTATGAAATTATGAACCTATGTCACTATTCCATGTTGGAGTCCATGTAGGATGTAGGCCGGGATGCTACAATGTCCCATTGATGCTGTGTTTTTGCCCTTAGAGAGACCATTTATGACCTGCTCTTTAAGGATAAAAGTTAGGGACAGGTGGTAGGGATGTTATGGGGTATGTGTGATGGGGACAGAGGAGTGAATTTTCCCACAACCTGTCAGCCAACAGGTTAGCTATGTCTACAGGCTCAGTATATGTGGTATCATTAAATACAAGTTAGGCACAAATATGGATCTTTCCTTTTTTGTAGGTTACAGATGTAACTACAGAATGCCTTGTGGTTTTGCTTTGTGGAGGAGGCTAATTTGTGTCCATACTTTGTTTTGGAGGACATCAAAACGGCTCTTATTTGCTTGTTTAAGCTGAGGAAGGAGTGTTTCCAGTTTAGGGAGGCTCCCTCCATCCTACTTTTAGACAGCAATGTCTTCCTCTTATTTTAAAGCCTATTAATGGCAGTTGCCTGCAAGACAGGTTTACTCTTCCATGAGGAGCGTGTTTGCTCCTGTCAGGTACAGATGACTCAATACAATTGTACAGGTGTTTGTATGAAGCGTTGATGTAGAGCTCAGCATAGTTGCCAGTTCCATCTGAGGGAGAAGGTGCAGTGAAGCTATTTATACTATCCCATATGAGGTTATAATGCGCTTTGGTATTTTTTTTAGTTTATTTGCTGCAAGGGGGGGGGGGTGTCAGGTATGATGCTTACTTTGAATGAGACCAATCTGTGGTCAGATCTCACCAGGGAGGACCTCACAGTGGGGGTGCTACAGTGGTCCCCCTTATTGGTAAGCACCACATCCGGGATGTTGGCTCTCCTTGTGGGGGTGTCAACCAGCTGGTCCAGGGCATTGGAGTTAACAAAGTCAAGTAAGCTTTGGGCAAGTGAGTTTGAGCATGAGTAGTCTACCCAGTCGGTGGGTAGTTAAAGTTACCCAAAATCATAGTGTTTGCATATATCATGATAGACTCAAGTAGATACAAATAAGTAGTCTGGGTGTCCTGATTCATGGTGGGGCTTTTGTAGCTGGCAATGACTTGAATAGGAGCCCTACAAACAGTCAATATCACCTGAAGTGTCTCCTGGGAATCATATTGTTTAACCAATCTGGATGTGTATGAATCGTTAATGAATATTTATACACTGCTTCTATTAGTTTGCATGGTTTCAAGTTGAGGACTGAACACATGGAAGAAGGTTAGTCTGGTGTGGCTGTGGTGCTCTCCACAGCCTTGAACCAGGTCCCTGTGACTGCACAAATGTCTGCATCATCCAAGATGAGGACAGCTTCCAGTGAGTGCAATTTCATGTTGACACTTCTAGTGTTTAGCAGCATAACCTTGAGGTTGTTTGTAGATGGGGGTTTTATATTGAAAATTTTGTCCTTGAGACATCAACTAAAAATGGCACTATGGTGGTGGCAGGAATCTAGGCTAGTAGCTGAAATCCCAGGAGTGACAGAAAAAGACCATCTCTGGCAAAGCATCGAGGTCTGTTGACCATGTCATCCCAGGCTGACAGATAGTGGATCCCTTAGAATGACACCAGATACTAAGCCAATTATTGAAGTCAATCATTTTCTGTTTGCATTGAGGAATCATCCAAAGTGAAGGTAAAATGCAGTTGAAGGCCATGGGTATACCTGCCTGAGACACATAGTCTGAGAGCTCAGTCATGTGTCTCTTCATACAGTGCAGAGAGGTACATTTCAAGTCATACACACCAACAGCAACTATTATGCAGTCATACAAGTACCTGTTGTTGACAGACTTGATTGCATGTGTGATATGGCATATCTTGGCACCTCGCATATAGCTGACCATGACCTTTCCCTTATCTAGCCTGGTGAGAGGGACATCAATGTGTCTCATGATGTAATCACCTATGACTAATATGTTTGACTTTGTATTTTGCCTTAAGGATTCGACCAGTGAGACAGTGGGTAAGTGAGCTATTATGTGCACTATGTTCTGCAGAGGTAGTATTATGTGTAGCATGCTTCTATTTTTGTTTGTGAGGTGTCTAGTGTTTACGTATGTTTCTGGTAAAGACCTCCACATATGTATGTAGGTATGTGTGATGTGGGTATGAGTGGAGTAGGAGGTGAGGTGTGCATGTTGGCAACCCGCTCATTGTCATATGTACTGACTGGTGTGTGACAGACTATGGATTTAAGATTTTTAATATAGTTGCATCTCTCACAATTTGTGTTTGTGTTCAGCAGGAGTAGAGGGTTGGGGATGCTGACCACATCTCTTTAACAGTCAGTGATAATGCCATTACCAATAGACTATTGCATGTGTATACATCACAACACACCATGGTTAGGCAGTGGCCTGACAGATGCTTAAGTGCAACATGTTATTACCTTTATGGAGTCATTCTAAGGTAAAACAGTACCTGACACTGTGGGATAACATGGTAGCTTGAGTATGCTGCTTTGTCAGATATGTGGCAATTGTATGAACCATAATCCTGTTATTAGGCAGGGTCTTAATAGCATACTTTCAAGTGTGACATTGTACAACTCCAGCAAAGTAAGGTCATGCTGCTACACCCTTGGGTTAACAGCCTCAAACACACCCTCCGTAGGCATTCTTTGCAGTGAAGATGTGAATGTCCATACATGTACAGAAAACTTGTTCAACTTTGCAGTTATTACTTAGGCCTTGCAAGTCTATAATGCCTGTCAAACAACCAAACAGCAATGAATGTTATGTAAAATGATGTGGGAACAGTGTTTTGTGTTCCGGGAACATAAATGTAAAGTATGACACACCTAGGACATGTGGGAGGGACAGAAACATTGCCCAAAGGTGGGCACTCCTCTGCAGTAGGCCTCACATCCATGTCACACAGATTATCACCATTATGCTGTTGAAGGGAAGACTGCATGAATTGCTGTGAATCTGTTACCTAACATGGATCACTGTTGCTGTGGAGCTTGCTAGAGCAACATTGGATTTCTATTTCACCTGAGATTGAGCATTATATTGTGATGCAGCAGCTGTGCTTCTAATCACTATCAGGTTAGTAGCCTAGTCAAATCCTATGAGCCAAGGCATAATACATGGAAAAGTCAAATTATTGGTCTGGTTGCTAATCAAGGCATCTACCTGGAAAAGGCTACAACAAGCCTACAGAGCCTTTCATCATCTGGGACAACTGTGCGGATCAAAAACCAGACTGTGGCCTGCTTTTTATCTTGAGCTTGGTGCTAACATTTTGCTTCTGGTGAGTGAAAGGGAATATGAGCTTTGTATCCCAGCAGACTGAGGCCATAGTGAGACTAGCTGTAGTAGTAGCCTGACAGCAGCAATTAAAGTGACTCCCCTCTTTATAGCATTCTTCACAGTGTAATTGTTTGTTTTCAGTAAGAACTGCTTGATTAGTCATTAACTTCAGAATAACTGCCTAAATACGCCACCCTTAGGTTTACATGGTGTACATATTGATTTCCACTCTAGTGTTTGGCAGTGCTCTGTACAGACTCAGACACCTTGGGTAACATTTTTCTTGAAACCATGATGGAATTAACTCCAATACTGAGTTGCACACATGACAACCAGCATGCAGTGACAAGCACTGTCCCCATAGTTGCAGAACAGAGACTTGTGACACTGAGTGATATTCTCAATTCAACTTTTTAATCAATAAAAAAGGGTCTGTTGCCATGGATATGAGGTTTCCACTGTGACATTTACCACCTTGGGGATATGGGCATCCTGAGGCAATGTAGAAATCACCTCATGTTTACTGACAACCACTTCATTCTCAAACAAACGGATATGGTATGTGAGAGATGTATATACACAATGTCATTGGAGGCAATATCAATGTGTCAATCACATAAAAGTACTCCTAATGTTAATAAGTTAGTCAGTGGTACACACACCTCACCCATCACACAAATTCAAAGCAGACATGAGCTGAGGCACTGAGCTGAGGCACTGACATGTAACCTTTATAAATCACAAAGACCTCACAGAAAAAGTCCAGATATCAAATACCCTCATCAGCCCCATATGCATTCTGTAAAAACAACACACATATCAACACATAGAGCTACATCTCATGGAGGACCAACCTATAAGCCCATATGGCAAGTCGACACATAGTCCAAAATTCTAGTTATCGAAGACTTCATTGTGAAACACACTGATGTCCCTCTCATTAAGATGAGTAAGCAGAAATGTGCAGTCACTTACTTATCACATATTTTACTACTTATTGTATTACTTATTTACTTATCTCTGTATATATTTTCAAGTAGTGTTATAGTTTATGTATTTGGAACTTTTCTCCTAAGGTCTCCACTGAAAATGGGCCACCTGCCTCAGTTGGACCAACACGGTTAACAAAGGTTGAATAAAGTAAATAAATAAATCAATATCAGGGGCCGTGATCCACCACATTATGTATGCGCTCATGCCATTGGATCACAAGTAACACAAATTAATACATCAGAGATACAAGTATATTAATAGCCTGGAATACATGCTCTCTTGCACACCAGTCAGAATACATGACAATGGGCAGGTTGTGCCATGCACACCTCACCTCCCACTTCACCCAAACCCACATCACACATACCTACATATGCAGAGGACCTTAACAGAAACATTCATAAACACTAGAGACTTCCCAGACACAAACATAAGCATGCTACACATAATACGTCCAGTGCAGAATGAAGCACACATGATAGTTCTTGCTCCAGTCTCTTATCTGTCATGCCTTTAAGGCAAAACAATAAAACAAACATTAGACATATGGGATTCCATTGTGAGACACACAGTTGTCCCTCTCACCAGGCTGGATAAGGATGAGGTCACAGTCAGCTGTCTGTCAGGTGACATAATCTGCCATACCACACATGCACTCACATATCCCAAAAAAGGTACCATTGTGACTCTGTCATAGTCCGTGTTGGTGTGAATGACTTGAGATATACCTCTCTGGACTATATGTAGAGAGACATGACTGAACTGTCAGACTATGTATCTCATAGGATCTTAGGATTATAAAAATTTACTAAGCTATTGGCCCTGAGACCCTTACAAGCCTAGCCAAGAATTTAGCCCATGTTCCAACAAGTCAGCACCCTATGCCATTCTTCAGCAGGGACACAGGTGGAATCCCAGGGGTATATTTTCTGTTCCCCATGTAGTTATCCAGGTTGCACTTAAAAAGGGTTAATGAGGTACTCTGCTTGATGTGAAGAGGGAGTCTATTCCACAAAAGGGATACTCTGGGATACAAATCTGTCCCACCAACAAGTCCTATTGATGTCACAGACCAGGTTGAGTTTGCGGATGCCAGTGACTCGAGTGGAGCTTGACTTGTGGATATGTGGTAGTCCCATCAAGGCATGGTCTGAGAATGCTCTATATGCCAGACAGTGGTCACCTCTGAGAAGTCTGCAGGAGACTGAGTAGAGGGACAGAGCCTTTAGCCTATCAGTGTAGGGTAGATGTTTGAGGCTCTGGATTCTCCTGGTGAGGAACCACTGTGGTGTCTCCAGCAGCTGCATGTGTTTTATGATGTTCATGCTGAAAGGGACATTATACTCAATAATGGGGCTTATAAGGAAAGAATACAGGGATGTTATGACCACTTTGTCCTTGGATGAGATACCCTTACTAATGAGGTGGGCCATGTAGAAAGCTTTCCGTACAACAGAGGCAATGTGGTGGTCAAAAGTCAGTTTGCTATCAACCTGGGTGCCCAAGTCTCTCATGACTGATTGCATGCTTAGGACCTTATTATTAACATGATCATTTGTGGAGACATCACTCTCCCAGATATGCCACAATACAAACAAAAAATGATTGACTTTAATAATTGGCTTAGTTTCTGGTGTCATTCCAGGGGGGTGCAATATTTGTCAGCATGGAAGGAGATGGTCAACAGACCACGTTGCTTTGCCAGGGATGGTCTGCACCTCTCTCCTCTAGGGTTTTGAATATTAGCTAAAGCATTGTCTTCCCCCATAGTGCCTTTTTCAGGCAATGCCAAACTGAAAGTATTTCCAACATAGCAAATCAAAATCAAGAAAATCTAAAGGTATTACTGCTCAGTCCTAGGAGCCTAAACAAACAACTCCATTCCCTGGAAGCTCTCTTTACTCTAGAGAATGCTGATGTATGTGCTGTCTCTGAGACACAGTTTAAAGCTGCAGACAGCACACTAGCAGTGCAGGGTTATAATGCCTTCCACCTATTTAGACCAGCTATTTCACAGGCAGGGATTAAAGGTGGAGGTGTCTCTATTTACATAAAATATAAATATACTTCAAGGCTTGTCAGACAGGACAATGCAGCTGAGTTGCTCCATGTTCAAATCACCATAGATAAAATCCAATACCACTTCCTTGTAAGCTATAGGTCCCACCCTATGAACCAGAAAACCCATTCCATGTATTTAAACTTATTCAAAACACTAACCATCCAACCCAATACCATATTAATGAGTGACTTCTATTACCCCACTATTAACTGTGAATCCTATACAACATCAAATATACATGCACAGAGATTCCTGGATTTTGTAAACACAAACTACCTAGACCAGATAGTCAACACACTAACCTGGGGTGCAACCATACTGGATCTGGTCCTCACTAATATGGGAGAGTGCTGCACACCCCTTACTGTAATGATTTTCATGGTAAAGTCAGACCACAAAATGGTCTCCTTTGAAGGAAAAATAAAATCTGAATCCCCAGCTAAACCGGAAATATTCAGGAACTATTCTGAGGCTAACCTCCTGCTATCAAGTGAGAACCTGGCAAAATTTCAAGCCCCTATAAAAACTGAGAACATTTCTGCCTATGCAGAACTGTTCACAGAAACCCTGTACAAGCATGTTAATAGCTGCATAGAGGCAGCTGTACCAACCAGGAAGAAGTACAGAACTAACTCAAAAAACAAGCTACTCTGGTGGAATCACAAAATCAATTGGATATATAACAGGATGAAGAAAATCATGGCAAAAATTAAGAGATGCAACACCCATCAGGATAAAAACACTCTCACTAAGCTAAATAAACAACTCAGAGGACAAATAAAGTCTTCTTCTTCTTTCGGCATTTCCTGGTTAGGGGTTGCCACAATAGATCACCTGTGTGCTCATGACTGGCAGTGGAGTTTTAAGGTGTCGAGTTGCCAGCCCGACATCCAACCTTCCACAGAAGGCACACACACACATGCACTCACACCTAGGGCCAAGTTAGAGTGTCTGATCCACCTACAGCATGTCTTTGGGATGTGGCAGGAATCTGGAGCACCCGGAGGAAACCCACGTGACCATAGGGAGGACATGCAGATTCCGCACAGAAGACACCCCAGCTGAGGATCGAACCGGAGAACCTCTTGCTGTAAGGCAGCAACACTAACTGCTGCACCACCATGGTGTAGAGGACAAATAAAGTTTACCAAAGCCAGACTTGAGGTATGTTTGGCCTCCCAGGCCAAGAACAACAACAAAGCATTATTTAGCTATGTCTGCAACCTCAAAGGCAATACACAATTGTGTGCAGAGCTCATTGCAAATGAAGCCACCTATACTGAGCCAGAAGATATAGCAAACCTCCTGGCTGATAAATTCAGCTCCAACTTTACTCCTCTCTCCCCCTCAACCTTCCTTCAAGAAATATCATCAAGTATCATTTCCCCTACCATCACTAGGGAACAGGTCCATAATGGTTTCTCTAAGACCAAGAACACTGCATCAATGTGCCCAGACAATATCCCAGAATGCCTTCTGAATAGCATGAAAAATTACCTATCAGGGCCTCTGGAATTACTATTTAAATGTAGCCTCCAAACAGGCTTTATGCCTCATGAACAGTGAAAGGCAACAGTCATCCCTCTGCACAAAAGTGGGCCTTCTACAGACCCTGAAAGGTACAGACCCATAAGTCCACTGACCCTGGGAAATATAGAGCTATTAGCCTGACTAGTCTTATCTCCAAGGCTATGGAGTGAATCATCATGGAACTTATCAACAAAAATATAGGTAAGCTCCAAACCACTGCCCCTAGTCAGTTTTGATTTGTCAAAGGGAAATAATGCCTGTGAAACATTGTGGACTTCTTTGAGACAGTCACCAAGGACCTGGATGAGGGGAAATCTGTGCCTACCTAGACATAGCCAAGGCATTTGACACTATTCCTCATTCAGGCATCATTGACAAAGTCACCCAGCTAGGTATTAACCCTTAAATTGTTAGATGGGTTGCTAAGTGGCTCAGTGATAGAGCCCATAGACTGAAAATGGTGGAAGCCACCTCCAACAGAAGACCTGTAACCAGTGTTGTTCTTCAGGGATCTGCCCTGGCACCTCTACTGTTTGGAATGTAGTTCTCCAAAGTACAAGCTAAAATTAAAGGTCTGTGACTGACAAAGTTTGCTGATGACTGCAAACTGGGAGTGGTCATAGAAGCTCCAGATGATGACATCATCCTACAAGAGGGTCTTGCACACACACACAAATGATTGATTCCAAGCCCATGGGCTTAACCTCAATGCAACAACACATTATTAACATCCCTCTCAGTAAGTGTGATGTTCCTGCTAACTCACATATCAATTAAACAACCCTGTGTATGTACTCACTGGTGAGAGACCTGGTCACACAGGTTGACAGTAACCTTACCTTTGATCACCATGTCTCCACAGTGATAAAAAGGACATTCTATTTTGCTTATCTTGTAATTTAGACCACTGCACCCAGAAGAGTAAAAGTAGGTATAACCTCTGTTCTCTCCCCTCATCAGGCTAATACTGGAATAGAATATCCTTTTGGTATGCACGTTTGCAAGCACCTGATGTAATTGGAGAGACCACAAAGATTCTTCACAAGGATAATTCGAGGTTTTCAGCATCTGTCTTATGTGGATCATCTGAAATCACTGTCACTTTAATCTGTTTCATGCAGACTACTCAAAGGAGATCTATGCCTTGTATATAAGGCAATCTATGACTAGGCTCTGTTAGAAATGCTGCATATCCGCAAATCAAATCATACACGAGTTACTCACTCTATATACTTTAACCTGGTATGTGACAGTAATACAACATGCTGGAGGGTCATATTTGACTCCCAGAGGTTACCACACCTTTGAAATTGACTCCCACTTCATGTGAAACAGAGCACCACATTGGTCCTCTTCAAACACAATCTGGACGATTGGCTGTGTAACTGGAAATTCACCCGGGATTCACCTTGTGTCCCTCTTGCAATTGTTGCTGATTGTGGAAATAAGGGTAGAACTTGGCTATGCTTGTAAGGACCCTAGGGCCATTAGCCAACTAAATTCCTATGATCCCATGGTATGACCCAGTCATAGTCCATGAGGGAGTACATGACCTGTGAAATACCTCCCTAGACTATACTTACAGATACTATTTGAGCTCTCAGAAGATGTCTGTGAGGTCACTGGCACATCTCTTAATACCACAGAGAGCACAACAATAGTGCAAGGTTATTATGCCTTCCACACAGTTAGACCAGCTATTTCACAGGCCGGGACTAAAGGTGGATGTGTCTCTATATACAAAAAATGTTGGTCAAACAGGACAATGCACTTGAGCTATGCCTGGTTCAAATCACAATAAGCAAAATCTAATACTACATCCATGCAAGCTGTAGGCCTCCCATTATAGCCCAAGAAACCCATATCATGTATTTAAACTCATTGTAAACACTAGCCATCCCATGCAATATCATATGCATGGGTGGCTTGCAGTATCCCACTATCAACTGGGAATCCTATATGAGAACAGAACATACAGGCACAGAGATTCCTGGATTTTGTATACAGTAACTCTGTGGACCAGAATGCCAGTACACCAACCAGAAAAGCAACCATACTGGGTGAGGGCCTTGGCAATATGACTGAGTCATGCACACCCCATACTGTAATGTTTTGCCTGGTAAAATCCAAACACAAATAGTCTCCATTGAAGTAGAAACAAAACCTGGACCCCCATCTACACATGGAATATTTAGGAATTACTGTAAGGCTGAATTCCAGCTATTATGTGGTACTCTGTCCAAATCACAAGCCCCCATAAACACTGGGAACAATGCGGCTTTTGCAGACATGTTCACAGAAACCCTGTGCGAGCATGTTACTAGCTGCATAGAGGCAGCCATACTGACCAGGGAGAAGTACAGACCTAACTCAAAATCAAGCCACCCTGATGGAATCACAGAGTCGATAGGCCATATAAAAGAAGGAAGAAACTCATGGCAAAACATTGGGTTGCAGCACAAAGCAGGATAAAAGCAATCTGAAAGCAAATAAATAAATCAGAGGACAAATAAAGTCTACCACAGCTAGATTTGATGTAATTTTGGGCTCACAGGCCATGGACAACCACAAAGTGTACTTTAGCAATGTCTGCAACCACAAAGGTAAGACACAATTATGTGCATATCAAATTGTAAATGAAATCACCTATAATGAGGCAGATGATATAGCAAACTTCCTGGCTCATAACCTGGCCCCAACATTACCCCTCTCTCCCCCTCAACCTTCCCAAAGGAAATACGATCAAATATAAGCACCCCTACTATCACTCGCGGTCATATCCTTAATGCTATCTCGAAGACAAAGTATACTGCATCAATGGCCCCACACAATATCCTAGCATGCCTTTTTTTAATTTCTCTAACTTTTTTGGGTTTCTAATACCATGATGGGAATGGACCCTATTCTTAAGTCAAAGTACGATTAAAGTTCATGACATTAGTATTGTTACAATCTTTGATGTCAGCCAGAAGTGGTCTTCACAGCATCCATAATGTGCCCAGTAATGACTCCTTCTGCAATTTGTACAGGGTATTGGTAACATATCTAAATATGATTGTAGATTCTTTTTTAGAAGACCCATTGCTCCTACTACTATTGGAACTGTCTGGGTATCTTTCCTCCACATTGCTCTCATTTCTATCTGTACATCCTGATATTTTATGACTTTGTGTCTCTCTGTACGCAAGACACTGCAGTCACTGGATGTGGTGGTTTCAATGATCAATGCTACTTTTGTCTTCTTTTCATGGACCACTATATCCAGTTTTCTAGCATCTATCTTTTGTACTGTTGGTAAAGGGTGATCCCATGTGATGTAGACCATCATTTTCTATGATGCTTTGTGGCTCATGTTTCCATTTTTTCAGCCACTTCAGTACCATAATGTTTGCACAATCCCCAACAGTCTTGCCACATTATTATGTCTTTCAGAATACAGTCCTTCTGCCATTAATATGTCACAACCAGCAACCAGGTGTGCAACTGCTTCCAATTCTGTTTTACAAAACCTAAATTTGTCTGTTTCTCCCACATATTCAATGGACTTTTTTAAACCAACATGTACGTGGCCCACTTTCTTGGGCCGCCAATATTAACTTTTCATCGCTTGGTTTGAATTCACCTCTCCTTAACCATTCCTATGTCCACTCCTGATCAACATGAGGTTCTTCCAGAAGTTTTCTATACTTGCAACTATATTTATGCATTTTCTACATTTCTTGCCTTTTCATCTGATCCTTCACCTTATATTCTTTTCTTTTGTTTTTTGGCACATTCAGTTGCTGCCTGACTTTTATTTACTTCTGGTTTGATTTCCATTCCTGCTTGATGTCAATATGCTTCTGCTAGGCTAAGCAGAAAATTCATCTCAGATTTATTTTCCTCATGTTTCAAAACTTTCACTACATTTGGGTCTTGTGAGGTCAAAAGATATGAGTGCAGTCCCATTATTGCAGATACACGTAATCAATTTCAAGGAGATCCATACCTTCGTTTGAAACGGGGAATATATAATCTTGGTATGCACTGATTTTTATAAATCATTTGGTGAGCATGAAGCATCCTTCTTGTTTTCCTGTCTCATCTATCCAACACATTTTGGGGCCAGTCAATCACTCCAAAACTGTAGGTTAGGACAGGAAGAGCAAATTGGTTTAGAGCTTAAATTTTGTATCTAGATGGTAACGCTGTTTTCAGGATTAAAGTCTTCTAAAGTATTCCTTACTAAGATTTATTCACATTTGTTCAGATTTTATTGTTGACCCTTCATCAACTCCCAAATATTTACACATCCCCTTGTGCTCAACTTCTTTTATATCACATTCATGTCCCAAACTGATGTTTTCTTGGCGCTGCAGTTTCCCTGCTTTAAGAGGTGCTTTTGCTCATTTATCAAGACGAAATGACATTCTTATATCATCTGAAAAAAATTGACAACTTTCAGTTCTGCTTTCAGTTCCTCATCTGATGAGCTATACAGTTTTAAATCATTTTCTAGGAGAAGATAAGATGTCTTTACACTTTGTTGTTTTCTAGTAGCCAAATTATAGCCATGTCCTAAGCTGTTAGGTAGACAGCTTAATGAGTTAAGGGCAAGACAGAATAGCAGCACTGACAAAGAGTCACCTTGGAATATCCCTCTTTGAAGTTTTATCTTTGGGATAATAATTTGTCCTTTATCATGGCTTAATTGTAAAATGGTCTGCCACTGTTTCATGGTCACTGTAATGCAGTTGACCAGTGTAGGGTGTATCTTATACATTTCTAAGCACTGTTTTATCCATGAATGTGGGATACTATCAAATGCTTTTTTGTAGTTAATCAATGCCATACTTAAATTCTTCCCCTTTTTACAGTTCTCCACTATGACTTTATTTAACAACAAAAGATCATTTGTTTCATATGACTTTCTTTTATTGTTCCGTTGCCATAATTGGGTTTTCTTCTAAATGACTATAAATTCTGTCTACATCAATTCCAGAGTATATTTTATACATAGTCAGAAGGCAAGTTATTGGTTTATAATTTTTAGGGTAGCTTGCAAGTTTACTCTTAAGAAGAGCATTGTTTTTCCTGTTGTTATCCAGGTTGATGTCTGTTTGCAGTGCACATAAAAATGGTTCTTCCTCATGGCTAAATCTTCATGCAAAGATGTTAACACTTTTAACCAGAAGTTAGGTACTGCATCTGGGCCTGGTGTTTTCCCATTAAAGGCTTTTCTTAACTCTGTTTCAATCTCTCTGGCTGTTACTTCCTCCCATTTCATATCCTGTACCTTTAAACTTCTTATTTTTTTCTTTTACTTCTTCTCTACACTTAGCATCTTTATTATGCTACACAGGATTTTCATAAATAATTCTCCAAAATGTATCTATTTTTTCTTTTTTTTGGTGGTCTTTCAATTCCTTTACCTTCTTTCCCAATGTTCTATAAATTTTTTTTGGGTCATCAATAAATTGTTTATTTTGTACTTTTCCTTTATATTTATCTGCGCATTTTGTAAGTTGTTTCCACTTGTGCTGAGATATTTAGCTTATTTGCGACAGTGCATGATAGATCCTGATCTGCTCTAATACTGCGCATTGCTTTTATCATGTCTATCTTTTCTAAGTATTTTTGTTGATCTGTTCCCTGTTCTATACTCTTCTAACAGTGACACTTATTGTCTTAATTACTTTATAGTTTTCTCTATTTAGCACTTCCATGACGTTACCCGATTTCTCCCCTTCCTTTCCCTCACTATCCTGTGTTCTTGTGGTAGACCTTTATTAGTTATTAATTTAGCTGCACAGTAATATATCCTATTTACTTCTGTTATATTGCATGTATCTCTATCGACAGTCCTAATTACTGTGTTCATTTGTTATATCAAACTTTTGACTTTTTGGGTTTTATTAACCTTCTGTAGTCTATTTCTTTCATTAATTTTGATATGTCTATATATCTCTGTTAAATCAAGCAACTCTTCTCTTAGATCATTTTCTTCTAAACTGAGGGAACATTTTTTGTTTTCCATTTCCTGCTGGCATTCTATAGAGAGTTCTATATCGTCTTCCTGTTGCACATTCTCTTCAACTTGATACTGTTTCATAAATTGCTCTGTCATATGGGAAGTCACTACTCTATCACTCCTCACCATTGACTGCGTCCGAGTTTCCACAGTTTCCTGTTCCTTCCCTTGCTGTCCAGCTTCAAGTGAATGTTTATACTAGTTGCATGTGGAAGAATCCAGAATACCTTCATATGCCACCTGACCAATTGCTTCCCATTCCATTGGTTTCTCCTTAATTTGGATATCTATTGCTCTATCCTGATGTGGTGCTTTCTGAGATTTTTTACACAGAATCCTTCACTTTGTAGGTACTCCATAACCTCAGTTTCTATTTCTTTAACTTCTCCATTACTAAACTCCTTTTCTACTTTACCTCTTTGTCTTCTTTTTTTGAATTGTAAAGTTTTCCATGTCCAGAGTCCTTTGCCTATATTTATCTGCAAATATCATTGGTGTTGCTCTTTTTGTATTGATTAGCTTTGCTTTCTCCTTTGCATAGATATTATACCATATTAAATCTCTCTTTCTTTCCCATGTCCATATTTCTTCTTCAGACGTCTTCTGATCTTCCTGTTTCTCCTTACTTTGGGGACTTGTTCCATCATGCTGTGATGTAACCTGTGTTAGACCTTTTACACCAAATCCTTCACTTTGCAGGCACTCCATAACTTCAACTTCTATTTTTTTTTTATTTCTACATTACTAATTTTCTTTTCTACATTCCCTCTTTGTTATTTTATTTTTTATTGTGAAATTTTTCATATCTGGATGTTTTTGCTTGTATCTCTGTTTGAATATCTTTGGGACTGCCTTCTTTATATTGATTAATTTGCTTTTTGCCTTTGCATAAATATTGCACCATACCAAATCTATCTTTCTTTCCCATGTCCATATTTCTTTTTTATACTTTTCAAAAATTGCTAGGTTTTGTTGTTTATATTTTCACACTTCCTGAGATGCTTCTTTTTCCAAACAGATCAAGTATCTTGGTCTATATACTGTTTTTCACAAATCTGTTGTATTAATGGACATACATTATTATTTTAGGCTTCTGACAGTTTTACTCATGAAAGCATATTTCTTTCCTCTAATTTCTCCCTTAATCTTTTTGTATATCTTGTGTCTGGAAACTCTGGGCTTTTTGCATATTAGTAACAATACATAATTTATTTTTTATCATCAGTAGTCCAAGCTATCATCTTTATAGCTCTTCTTTGGCCTATCACTGTTTGTGATTTTTGTGGACTGCTTCTTTCTTCTGCAGTAGGGGGCCATTCGCCCCATTGTACAAATGTTTCCATATTTTGAGGATTCTACACTGTCATTTTTTCCAGTCCTGGCACCAGTGTACCTACCAGGATTGAGCACTTTTTTATCCTGGTTCTTGTGCTCCCAACTATCTTTTTATTAATTTTTGACCTATTTCTGTCCATGATACATGCTATATAAATACACTCTATATATCAGTGTCATCTTGTTGAGATTTTAGGAAAAACAGGGCCCTCCTCATGAAGATACTTACCCAGACTTGAGGATTTATTCAGTTTCAGAAATACTACTCTCCTTTGCTTGCTGACTTATCTCTCCATTTAGACCCTAGCATGCCTTTTTGTTTAATTTCTCCAAATCTTTTGGGTTTCTAATACCATGATCCTAAGTCAGAATACAATTAAAGTTCCGGAAATTAGTATTGTTTCAATCTTTGATGTCAGCCAGAAGTGCTCTTTGCAGCCCCCACAATGTGCCCAGTAATGACTCCTGCAATTCATAAGGGGTTACATGTACTGGTAACATATCTAAACACCGATATTAGATAGATTCTTTTTCATAAGACCCATTGCTCCTACTACTGTTGGAACTGTCTGAGTATCTTTCTTCCACATTGCTCTCATTTCTGCCTGCAAATCCATCCTGATATTTTATGAGCTTATTTGCCTTCTATATCGCATGAAACATGACTTTTCAATGCTTCTGGAATTATTTTTTACTGTAGCCACCAAACAGCCATCATGCTTCATGAATGAAGAACAGCAACAGTCATCCTTTTGCACAAATGTGGGCCATCTACAGACCCTGGAGACTACAGACCCAGAAGTCTCAGAAGTCTGATATGTAAAGCCATGAAAATAATTATCCTGGAAATGATCAGTAGAGATGTTGTCATCCACCTACAGACACTGGACCAAACTCAGTTTGGTTTCATCAAGGGCAGATCATGCCTACCCTACTTGGTGGACCTGTTTGAGAAGGTAAGCAAAGCAATGGACGAGGGAAAATTATTCATTCCACCTGCCATGGCCTGATAAGGCATTTGACTATATAACCTCATCAGGCATTGTTGACAAACTCAAGAGGTTAGGTACAAACTAGTACCTTAGCCGGTGGATAGACAAGTGGGGGAAAGAAAGGATCCAGGAAGTTAGCACTGGGGAGTCCACTTCTACAATGAAGGCAGTCACCAGTGGACTCCAACTAAAATCATTCCTGGGACTGCTCATTTTAGGCATTTACTTCTGTGCAGTCATGGCCACTGTCAGTGGACTCTGGCTGACTAAATTTGCTGATGATTGCAAACTGGGAGCTGTTATTGAATCCCACACTGACACAAATGTTATCCAGGAGGAGGTGACACAGACATACAGTTGTTGTCAGAGCCATGGACTAACACTAAATACCAAGAAATGTACAATACTATCCTTTGGGAAGTCATCAACCCCTGGTAACTATTGTAATGACAGCACACCTCCAACAGTTGACCCAGTAGTCAGTGACTTTTGGAAACATAGATAGGGATCTAGCCTTTGACTGTCGCTTGCCTATAATATTGGGGAAATCATTCTATGTTGCACAACCTATAAACAAAGGTATTGCATGTAAATCCCTAGGATGTCACTGTTCCACTGTATTCAGCATTCATCAGAACTATCATTGAGTGCAATGCCACCTTTGATATGTAACTAAGCAGGCATATCTGACAACTGTAACATCCGCTACACACTGTATGTAACATGTCTTATGCAGACTGCATCAAGGCCCTATCCGTGTATTGTGTCTCCTACATGCTTTGGAGGGGATGTGTATGCCTGCTATACAAGGTGGTGTCAGACCCCACTGTGGACCTCCTGCATATCCATGAAACAACTAGCACCAGAATTACCTGTTCTACAGACATGTACCTTGGCTATGGTATAAACAGGACATGCTAGAGAGACAGGTATGTAACTCAGAGACTACACCCTATATGGAGCATGCTCCTCATCCATGTGAAGTAGAGTTCTGCCCTAATGCAAATCACGAGCAAGTTACACAACTGGATGGGGAACACGACAATCATACCTGGTTTAGGACCAATGCCTCTAATGGACACAGGGAAACTATAGATGGTTCATCTCCCATGCCCTGGCTTGTAGATGTTTCAGCTCCCAAAACCCTGCTAATGCTTATCAAGAGTATCAGACCTTGTCAGAGTTTAGGGATGCATGACTAGGCTTAAAGAAACCCTTGTGTTCATTAGCCTATTAAACACATATGAACCTATGAACCCATGAACCTATACTGTTTCACCTTTCTGATGAAATTTTTCTACTAAGCTTGCATTCAGTCCTGTGTTCTGATGTTGATGGGTTGGTTGTAGATGTGTACCCATAGGTGGGTCCTACACAATCCTGAAAGTGAATTGTAAACATTTCCATGAGGCACCTTTCATTGTGTGACTACACAGCCATTACAACAGCATCCATCATAACATACACACATTATGGCATTATAAATGGCAACATACAATATATGTAAATGACCAGTACAAGTAACATGTCAAAAACAATAATGGATGAAACAAATTCGTATTAATGTAGATAGTCACCCTGTGCATCAGACACATAGCTTTATTTCCCTGCATCCCTGAGAAATATGATAGGGATGTGGCACAGGTATCATCACTTGCACAGGGTGTTGTGTTGGGGCTACAGGAGGCCTAGGCTGACCCACTAGGTTGGCAAGTGTGTGTGTGAGTCAGGAAGGGAAGCAGGCAAGATGGACCATGGAAATGTGCTGTGTGTGTCTGTAGTTGACCTGAATGTGACAGTGGTATGTGAGTATCTGCATGAACACAGCCAAGCTCAGTGCTAGCCCTATATGTCAGTATGTTGGACATGTGTGAGCTGTGCATGGTAGATCTGACAGTTCATTATCTCTGCCCCATAATATGTGGACTGGCTTTTCTAAGAGTTGCACTGGCACCTCCATGCCCAAGGTCAGATGCTGTGCTACTACCTGAAGGTGACTGCTGTCTGCTGGGAATGTGTCCTCCACAGGAATGCCCAGAACCATGAGCCCATGGCCTGTCACATTTTGGTGCCATGTTAGATTCAGCCCCTGCAACCCCCAGCTGTGCCTCACTTTGGCCACCATCATCATCAGAGTCTGAAGAGACACTGACATCAGGTTGTGAAGCGGACAAAGATCAACCTCCCTGGTCACCTGTGATAAAAAGAGAAAAAGAGAAAGGCATTCCATTAATAGTTGCATTGCTATGCTCTGCAGTACTATGTTGCAATATATGTTAAGATATATACACTGCTGTCACTATTACAGACTTGTATAACCCCTAACCTCATAATGTAGGACATGAGGACAATTTTTTTCTAACCCAAATATGCAATTATTTGGAAAAAAATGTTCTTTAAACAAGAATCTCATGAGAAACACATAGATGATGTACACTGTTGACATTCTGCAAAGCACTGCAGAGTTGACAGTTTTGGCAATCTGTAATGTCCTGACAATACTGTAAAATTTATCACTGTGATCATACATACAAGGCATAGGTATGTGTCTACACTGTGTACAGTCAGAAAATATCTGTACAGTTGGCAGTCATGCAGACAGTACATCAATCCATCCAGCAGGCTTGGGATGACAATTTAGCAAATACATAGAACTAAATCTACATCTCTGACAAAACATGTTTGTGTTTACCAGCAGGAGGAGCACTGCCACATTCTATTCCTGATGGTCCTGAAAAAATCTTAGAGAGAGGTAATGTAAACAGCATCATGTGTTACAGTATAACAGGGGTAATACGTCCAAATATCTCACATTTACAGTAGCTGCTATGTTAACAGGTATGTGGGTCACAATCTGCGCATGAGCTTAAAACTGCAGCTAAAACACCTGACACCTACATAAAACTATGAACATCCTGACACACTGAATACTACAGTATTCCATTATTGATCCAACTAAGCATACCTGGATGCACTTCTTGAGTATAAATGATGGCACCCACATCCACAACATATTGGGTGAAGGATACCTGGGAGCTGTCCTGTGTTGTAAGGTTCACCAGATATTCTTCTGTAGCTGACAGATGCTGTTCTGCTGCAGGCCCACCACCAGTGGCCTGATGATCCCCGGCCATGTCTGGTGCATGTTTGCATGCCGAGTGAATCATATCTGTGGCACGGTGCTGCACCTGCTCATATGTGTGATTCTGGTGACCCATGGCATTAATGTCATGCACCATTACATCCCACAAGGCTGCATGCTCTTGCCTATTTGCCCTCCATCTGGACAGCAGAACTTGGTAGTGTTGTCACAAGGCTTCGATGATGAGATCATTTTCTGTCTCAGTGAAAGTGCTCATCGTATTGCTTGCATGATATCTCCTAAAATACAAATAAATGAGAACACATGTCAGGATCACATATGTGGGAGTACAGTATGTAGAGATACAGCAATAAAGGAAGGCTGTCAGTATTCCCCGCTTGATTACACATCTCATATTCAACAGTGTGCCAAACATACAAAAGGTGTGTAGGATAGTAGTAATAGTGACCTACTTCTGTTTGTGCAGTGACAGATTCTCATGTATGATCACTCACCCAGCACAGGAGTCCATTGTAGTGTGCCTCATAGCAGGAACCCTCCATAACATATGTACAAGCAACACTGCCAACCTAATAGCAGGGTGCTATTACAGCTGCTAACAAAGGAAGCATCCAGGAAACCTGTGTACCTAGTTAACACACAGCATTATATCCTTGCTGTAATCTACATCCTCTGTAGGTGTAATGCAGCAGGAGATCAATGGCATGTCATCAGTACAGTTCTACGAATGGCTTACTGATGTAATCCTCATTCCCCCTAAGTATATTCAAATATATGCATCATGGTGGAAACAAAATGGTTACATATTTGATGGAGTACAATACTCCTCTGTTGAAAGATACAGCTAGATAAGTACTGTGTCAAAGAGTTAACCATATAAACTAACTCTGATATACAGTGATTCTCCATCCTAGAAGTATGCCTTTTTAAGATGCTCCTCATTAGCAGGTGATTGCCTCTGAACCAATTTGTGGTTCAGAAATGCTATATTCAGCATATAAAGCTGATTTAAAGTATTATTAGCCAATCCCATGCAACTACTCAACAATATATAAGGTCGCAATGTAGATTCCATCCCTTTTCGCATATGTTGGGGTAGAAATTACTGGGGTGAAGATACTACGTCAGCAAAGACAGAATGTTTGTAGCAGCTACTTTTTACATATAGATATGTGTGCTACAGGCTGAAGCCGCTGTTGCTGCTGGCAATAGACACAGGCAGAAAGGCTGCAGAATGTGCAGGACAACAACATGTAAGAGTAACTGTGGGACCTGTGGTAGCCTTGGTGTACAGATAGATCCAGATTGAGGGATTAAGGTATGTGTTTAAGGTAAGCATGTTAGCCAAAGGTTTCATTAACAGAGTAAAAGGCAGGATGCTTGGCATGTCCTACAGCAACATAGGAGAATACATTAACTATTATGTCAGTCAGTTGGATAACTGCCAAGTCATGTGCTATATTATGGTTGTCATCTGGAACATGAGTGCTGCCAACTCTTGCTTCTAGCATGACCTTCATACATGCATGTTACTTGTGCAACTGTGGTTGTCTGTAATATCACTTGCAAATCATTGTGTTCTACAGTCTGATATTAATGAACCTCATCTGAATTACAAACTTCAAAATTCTGTTGGAATTCATACTAATGCATGACCTGAAATACTATGCACTTTCTAGTATTGTAATATGAATAGTTTAAATGTGGTCCTGTCTGTATGCCTTTGACTTTCATCATTTAGAAGCAGACATTCCATCTGTACCTCTTTGGGTGGATAAGTAGGTGATGAGACAGGCATACATATCAAAATCTATAATGGTGATGTGCATATACATGTATTTTAAATGCTAGATACAGCTGTATTTGAACCCAGGAAGATGTGGACTTTTTGAACATAATTGTTATGTTTTCAAATACATATATCAATATACCTCCATTTATCATAGCTTAGCAATGCTGCGCTCAGCTCAGCATCACGCAGAAATTCTTTAAAGAAGAGAAAAACTGGGGAGATAGAACAGTGGTTAAATGGGGTACAAGCAGGGGGAAACATAGTGAAAGGCAGGTAGGTATGTGCATGAAAGGTATAGGAAAGAACCATAGCTATCCATTTTTTCAATGGCAACAACTGTGCACTTTAACATTTTTTTTTACCTGAATTTGTTCTGTCACCAACAGAGAGAGGGGTGACAACAACATAAGTACATTGTCAAACCAGCTGGATCAAATTAAGTGTGTCCAGTGGACACTTGTGTGAAATAGAGAGCTATGTATGGGATGCTTTTTTTTTCTTTGGGACAGGTGCTCATTTTTTTAAAGGAGAGAATGGAAGGTTGTGGAAAGGACATAGGTATATATGGGAAAGGTAAGTTGGGAAGGTGAGGAAGCTTTTGCAACCAGACAAGACAGATTAGACAGAAGACAGGGTTGGTGTGGGACACAAGAGAGAGGAGCACCTTAGTTGGGGAGGGTGTTGTGGAATCCCAGTCCCATGGACATCAGGCACAGTAGCAGTGTGACTCAAGTCCTCACCCATGTGACTGTCAGCAGTGCACCTTCACTGCTCCTGTGGAGATAGTGGTTAATGCCAGCACCTGGGGTGAGACTGTCCCACCAGGATGGATGGCAAGCTCTCCAACAGTTTGGTGCACGGGCCTACACACGATGCCTGGCAGTTGGTCTTGGGTGACAAAAGCAGCCCCTCCACCTTCACTCCCAGAGGGGAGTCCACCCCTAGCCCATGAGGCAGAACTACCACATGGAGCAGGTAGTTCAGGGGCAGCAGAGGGGGTGTAACCAGGCTGCGATCTAGACATGCTGGGCTCCAGTACCTTGGCTGGGGAAGCCAAGGTAGGTGGATCACCAGGAACTGGCTTACCTTGTTGCACTACAGTAAATGAAATAAGGAGAAATAAACATAACCAAAACAAATGTAATTAATAACATAACAGAAAACAATAATGAGTAATGGAAAAAATTGAAAATTATATAATGAGAAACACAATAATAAATAATGTAAATTAAAGTTTTTTTAAAAGGAAAGCAATATTAAATTATACATAACACCAATATAAGAGGTAATAAATAATATGATAATAACAAATTATAATAATAAATATATTTAATAAATAAAAGAAGAGAAGGGATGGGGTGAGAGGAAAAAGAAGAACATTAGTAACTTCACTGATAATATAGCTACACAGACTACAACTACATAATTCTAGATATGTTAGATTTCACTTGTGAGAACACTGACTGCTTATATTGTACATATGATGTTCCACATACATAGCTCTCGACCACTTAGCATGGGACATTATGGCCAAGTCATACATAATGGTGATACAAGGGCACACCAACAGGGGACATTCTTACATAGTGTACTCACACAGCAGTAACAAGTTATTCTGATAACCAATTTGCCATTAAATTGCATTTCAAGTGATGTCATATATCTGGAAATCAGAGGAGCAAACATATTGGGCAATATGTGTTACATTCTACAAAAATTGTGACATTTGAGAAGTATGTTCATGTACACTGATTACACTTGACAGCTGGACATTTCTCAGTTGGGTGGTGTGGGATGAGAACCCACAAGCAATGACTACAGGAATACTGAATGTTTTATTTAAAAAAAAAAGAATTATTAGACCACCATCTCTTTTTAAACATTTATTGATTCATGTAGTGTCAAATCTTGCTTTTACACACATGCATAGCTGTGTAGGAGTTCCGTTGCCTTACACATTTACCCTATTCATTTATTGACTGCAACCTACAGCATATATCAGACAAAATGATGAGAACACAACACTGACTCTTAATCTGGGTATTACACAGCGTTTATTTCTGACATACTAAAACAGTATTGCCTAATGCACATATGTAAGATGGCTAGTGTCGGATTAGAAACCACAAGCAGTGACTACAGGAATACTGAACATTTTATTTGAAAACATTAAATTATCAAAGCAACATCTCCTTTTGCACTTTATCGATTTATACCATTTTAAATCTTGATTTACACACACATGCATAGCTGTGTATGTGTTCTGTTAACTTACACGTTTACCGTATTTATTTATTATCTGCAATTTACAGCATATATCAGACAAAATAAGCAGAACACAACACTTACTCTTAATCTGGGTATAGCACAGCATTTATTTATGGCATATGATGAAACATTATTGACTACTGTACATTTATCAATTGGCTGGTTTTGGGTTAGAACCTACAGGCAGTGACTACAGTAATACTGAACATTTTATTTGAAAAAATTAACTATCAGAGCACCATCTCCTTTTACACTTTATTGATTAATGTTGTTTCAAATCTGACATGGCTAGTTGTGTAGTACTTCTACTGTCTTGCACATTTACCGTGTTTAATTATTGAGTGAAATCTATAGCATATTTCAGACAATGAGCAGACCACAACATTAACTGATGTTTGGAAGTCATGCTACACAGTCCTGCATGCTCCCTTGCTTTAAATCTCTTTACCAGTTCAGATGTGCACTCACACATTAATAAAAATGCATGATGTCCCGGGTATTTAATACATGACTGTTAAGATTGCAATATCTGTAGTTACTTTATTTTATTATTAAGTTATGTATTAAGTTATTACCTTATTGATTTTCTTACATACCACATGCTTGCCTCATTCTTGCCAAACACCTTGCATGGGACTAGACATCGCAAGCCCTCTCTTCTGCAGCTGTGGTAAGAGAAGGAAACCATTATGCATAACAGTTTTGCACAGATTTAGCTTGTATATTTATAAATTACTGGAAAACATATGTACATATTTGTGGGGTGTGCCCATCCCTTGCCTCTTGGATCCAGGTATCCAAGGTTCCCCTCTTCCTATGATACAGGTCATCATAGTGGTGATGACACTGATTACCAGTGTGGGGGACAGCAGTTGCACTGGTTAGGTCACTGGCCAAACAATCCCAGTCCTCAGATTTACACTCTGAGCCCTGGTAGTCACCCTGCAACAGCCAGGGATAATGGCATTGTACCAAGAGTCCAGTGAAAACCCTGGACTCATGCAAACCCCAACTTTGTGACCTAAAGCATACAACTTCCTCCACAACAGCAGCCATATCCACAATCAAGGTCAGCCTCCAGGGAATAATGTGAGATTCCCACCTATTTGCCTTTAAATAGGCTGCATTCCCACCATTGTACGTCATACTGTAATTTTCAAAAATGCACTGTGTCGCTTAACATCACGCAAGCTCAGACAAACCTGTTTAAAGTGAAGCTTAGCAATGTGCAAACTGGGAAAGACCACTGACCATGTTTAAGCACTGCTTAGCATCACACAGCTTTTGTAAATGTAACAATAATTTATTTTAAAGTCAACCGATGTTTCAGTCACCTGAAAATGTTTCACAGCACTATATGTAAAAAGTATTACTGCCCAGTACTCAAACCTGTGACCTACTTCATTCAAGATTATGACACAGCCTATATAGCCACTAGGACAGTGAAGCAAGGTGCCTGTAAGCATAGTGCAGCTTTGCTGTGGTGGCTTGTGCATTGCTAAGCATTGCAGAACTACAACAATTGTAGATATCTGGTTTCTATTTTTAGATATCTAGTGGATGTCTGATGTATATGTGTGCAAAGTTAAGCATAGATAAGCAATGTGCCACATTGTGCAAACAAGAATATAAATGTAAAAATATAAATAAATAAAATTCCAATTTAATGAAGTAAAATGTCTTGCACACCTTTCAGTCAAGATTAATAGGACAAATGGTATGTAGCTGTGCTATCAGTCTTACACGGATTCAATATCCATGTTGGTGTGACCTCCCTTGTATGGAGCACTGCTGATGGGGAGCCGTGGCCATGTACATGCATACATTCTGTGTAGGTTCTACACGGAGCCTACACGGACTTTATTGCATCCTGGGGAAAGACATCTTAACCAGTGATGCAGGTTGATTACCACGGAGCAGATTACTTTCATTTTGTTTCATTCTAAAATGTGTTATTATGTGGTCAACACACCTACCGAAAGAATGTCTAAACAGGGTCGACTTTATGAAAATGTAGAGTTATAATGATAACGGTGCACAAATAAAGTTGAAATAATGGGAAACATTAGGTGATCAATAAATATTTTGAAATAGTTCACACAAATTTGACTTTAAGCATATCTATTGTAAGCTATATTTTGTTTTCTTTCTAAACGCTCTTGCACTTTTTTACAAGCATGTCAAAGAAAGATAAAATAATGGCATGCCAAAGAATGAAGAAACAGTGGAAATACTGCTTTATGATGAACAGATCAAAGAAGGATGTGCCTTGAAATATATTTTTCTATGCAGAAAGCCGTTGAAGAGCAATACAGCATTTCTAAACAAGGAAGACTTTTATAATGGATGCCTAGTAATTGATACTGCAATGCCATTTTCTTGAGTATGTAATACATGCACAGAATGTCTTGTTAAACTTTATGAACAGAAGGAAATGTCATTGTGTGGGTTCTCATTGTGTTTTTGAGACATGATGGTGCAAGTTTCAAAACTGTAACAAATTAAATGTGATTATGGGAGAGTATGGATTAAGTTCTGAAATGTTTTAATATAAAAGAGCAAGTTTCAGATTTTGCTTTTTACTTGCAGAATTGGGATTGGGATTGGGATTAATTATACCACTACAGCTGTCACAAGGAGCAGTCAGCACAGCTGTATGTGAAATATAAAGGTGTTGTCGACATAATGTAGCAGAATGACTAGGTAGTTATGATAACTGAGCACTGATAAACTTGAGTTTTGTATATGGCCAAAATGATTTGACTTAATTTTATTTAACATCCAGAATGTGCATAGAATTTCAATTTAAAATAAATAAATACATAATTAAATAATTTGTGGTTAACCATCTTCTGGATCCAGGACACAGGCCTATGTTTTATCATATGCACGGAGAAAGAAATTCAAAAGGCTATGTGCAAATAAAAGTATCCGACAAACAGAAAGACACAAATATCAAACAAGATAAAAATGCATATTATAACAGGATCAATGCATCTATTGCAGACATCACACTTCAGTTATGGCAGCATATTAGATGAAATTTGAAATGGAATTTACATTAGTGTTTGTTTGCTAAAAAACTTCTGACCTACAGCAAATATTTGCTGACGTTTCATGTGAGCATGAAAATGTTTTTATTATTCTTTACACTAATGGAACAAAGAAATAAAGAACTGTGACAGGTTTATGAATTATTTAGCTTCAGTCCTACTCAGACATGTTTTTATGTACATGTTGAGAGAAAAGTGCTATGCATTTGCCACCTGAAATCATGCTTGAGGAAATACAGCTATAAAATGTAGGGTCTGTACTTATGGAAAAAAAAAAAATTAATAAAACACCATTAATGCCATATAGGAGATGTTTCAGGCAGAAACTGTTTTATGCTCTGGATTTAATGGCATTAAGGAGTCAGCAGTATGCAAATAAGTCACATTAATAATAGATATTGTACTCAGGAGTTATATAAAACTGAGCAAAACAGTGATTGTATTCAATGATGAGTGAAAGAATCAGAATTATTACCTTCTGTCCAACAAACTTGCTCACATAAATGCCTAACAGGAATATTTTCTATGCCTGCAGTGAATTTGCAGATTCTTAAATGCAGAGCTGAATTTCTTGATTAAGACAGGGAAATGTGATGTAAGGCTGGGTTTCTACCTGGCTGACAAAGTTCTGTAGTAAGACTGAATCATTCTACAAATCTGGACATACTTGCTTGTCTCTTTGCATAGTCAGTCAGTCACTTGCTAGCCTTGGCATCTAAGCATGAAAGTAAAGGTAATCAAGCCTAACCTTGAACTCAGCAGCTAAGGCATAACCAATCGCTATTTTCGAATGGATTTCCAGTAAGTTCCTATTGATCACTGCTAGCCATGTCAGTGATGTTGTATGAAGGAAAGTTGCATAAGCTTGCTTGTAACAAATGAGAACATCTGAATTCTACTATTACTTGTTGGCCCTGCTACTCAGTATGATTCTTTGTTTTTTTTTCCACTCTTTTAAAATGCTACAAAGTATGAGATTTTAAATGTGCCTCCATTTTTTTAGTTCAGGAAAATGTACATACTGATGACAAAATATATGTTTTTTATTTAATCACTGCTGCAGTACCCTAAGCTATATGGATTATGTCCTGCAAGGACATAATAGTTAGCCAGTTTCCAAAGCTTCAAGACATCTTCCTTGTGATCAAACCATGCTAAAAAGTCAGGCTTGGGTGCTAGACCCTTCAGAGTTTTCCTAACACTGAAGTGAGTAGTCTTCTTTGGGTCTTCGAGGATCAATGGTTGACTAATGCTGTTCCATTGCTGGACAGATTAGTTCATGTTCTCTTTAATTTTTGTTGCAGAAAACATTTTGTACTGTAAAATACTTAGGAAAAATGGTTTTATTGACTGTCATGTGACTTTTTTTCATTTTTGAATGTGAGCACTAATGTTTTAGTTTTATTTTAAAAAGTTGTTAAAATGTATTTAAAAGTATATTTTCTGTAGAGAAACATGTTATTCTACTTTTTAGGATTGTGGTAAATGTTTAAAGTGTTTTTTAGGTTTTTTTTTTTTTTTTGTTTTTTTTTTAGGGTAAAAGATTACTGTTTTACATTTTACCTGATTTACCAGCTATTGCTGCTTAGCTTTCCCATGAATGGGGCACCTTTTTTGGCTTAACCATGGAACAACTTACAGGTTCCTCAGTTGTGCCTCCTTCCAGCCACACAAAAAAAAAAAAAAAGATTGTTAAGCAGTCTTTGCCCACACAACAGGCATATAGTTTGCCTCTTTCACAACTAGGTGACTTGGCTGTGGCCAAAGCTGGTTCCTCAGACCACTCATCTTTTTCCTTGGGTCTATATAGCCACTATGGTTCTGCTGGTTACAGACAACCTCTGAGTCTGTTGGTTTGCCCTTGTCGGGCAGGGGAGAGATACTCTTCTTGGTCCTGGGAGAGGAGGCAGGGAATGCCTCTCTGCTTATCCTGAAAGCTGTGCCTACCATAAGGGAAGTGATTATTCGAAATTCTGTGTTTGTTTTTTGCAGGAATTCTTGCAAATATGAAACAAAATCTAAACATATATCTTCTCATGTCACAGTATCAGTGGACAAGACTAATGTATTGGGCTTAGCTTAGGGTTTATTGCAAGCTACTGTCCCTTCTCATATTGCTGGTTTTATTAAAAGTAGAAGGAATTCTTCTTTTTCTGAAGAGGTTCAAGAGTTTGAACATCAACAGGATTTTCAAGGGACAAATGAGGTAGTATCTCTACAGATTTCTGACTCAGAGTGATTCTGAGGAAATAATGATTTTGGATAGCCCATTTGAAGTATCAGTTGCTTCAGTGGGAAAACAGTGATGTTTTCATTCCCACATAATTTGTCATGATTTATTAGATCTGGAATTTCCTGAACCTATGCCTATTCCTCCTGTTTGTTCTGTACTGGATAATATTTTTCTTACAGCCTGCAATTTTCCTGATGTCAGCCTGCTGCCCACTACAATACAGACAGATGATATAAGGTTCCCCAGTCATTTTAAGTTTTATACACTAACACGATACCTGACACACAGCTATGTCTTTACTAAACCCAGCTGCTGCTAAACAATTTTTTAATACTATTTAATATTCTTCTGACAAGGATGGAAAGGCTTCTCATATGTTTGGGGAAAACTCAAACCCGAGCTGACTAAGAGTCAGGTCTGGCCCTTCAGAGTTTTGCTGACACTGAAGAGATGGCTCCTCTGTGGGCTTTTGAGGATCGACAGTTGGTTAACACTGTTCTTTGCTGAGCAGATAAGTTTCCTTCAGGGGAAATGTCTTCGTCTTTATTTTTCAGGGAAAAGGCTACTTTTTTACAACTTACATGATTTACCAACTATTGCCAGGAATAACTTACTCACTCGTATAAAGGATCATCTACTTAGGCTAGGATTCCAAGAGAACATTCTAAAGTAATTTCTGACTCCTCACAGGATTGTTTTTCTGAGGTATCTTCCACACACTTCAGTCCAAAGCACTTTTCTTCTACAGGAAAAAGAAAGATATGTATTTAGATCTATTCCTAAGGTTTTCAACTCTTGCTTCCACCTCAGCAAAGGAATTCTTCAGGATTCTGAGTCTCATTCCATGAATGATACTCATGATACATCTTGAAAGACTCAACATGATGAAGTTACAATGATACCTGAAGTCTCCATGGTTTTAGCAACAACATCCCTTGATTTTTCAAATTTGAATTCTAGGATTTGAGAAAAGGGAGATCATGTGGTAGAGATCCCAAATCTCATAGAATCTAGGTCTCCCCTTCTCCCTTCTTGCTTCAGCACAGTCAGTCGCAACAGGTGTCATAGATTTTGCTGGGTTAGCAGTATCTATGAGGAAAAATGTGCAGGATCTTTGGAAAAAAAAAGACAAACCAAAACAGATTGACATAAAAGAGATGTTGGCTTTTATATATATTCTCAACTTTCTAAATGATCTGTGGTTCTCGGCACCTGTACAAGTGCTTACTGACAATACCAAAATTATGCAGTATATAAACAAGCAAGGAGAAACAAGATCTTATCTTCAGTGCAGACTAGCCATGGTAGCTTGGGATATAGGTTTTCAACACAATGTCAATCTACAGGCATTGTACATCCTATCAAAATTGTGTGTCGGACAAACTGAGCAGGACAATGACAGACTTTCATGAATGGAAACTGAATCAGAAAGTCTTTTAAGATTTCATTCATCCAATAGGAATACCTCAAATTGATCTTTTTGACTCCTCCCTAAACAACAAAATGGCAAAATACTGTTGTAGGACTCCAGGACTCCATGCAGAATGGCCTGGAAGACAGATGCCTTTTCCTTTCCTTGGTCAAGAATGTCCCTGTATGATTTTTACACCATTTCCAATAATATCCAGGATACTTATGAAGATTCAGAAGGACTCAACAAAGATCATTGCAGTAACTTCCTTCTGGCCAAGGCAACAGTGGTTCTTCCTTCTATTGGAAATGACCAGGGCCAATTACCAGAGGCTAATGTGCAGACTGGTTATACTCACACAAGAGCAGGGGTGATTGGTACATTCTGAACCCAAACAACTGCAACCAACTACCTGGATAATGAATCCGTAAAACCTTCCAGGCACATTTTTTTTTTTAATGAGGAAGTACAGTAGATATTAAGGGAGGCACAAAAGTCTCCTACTTGATAATAATATACTAGCAATTAGAAAAGGGTTTTCTAGATGGAGCCAACAAAAGGATCAACAAGTGCTTTTTTTTCTACTTTTACATTATTTTTGTGTGTTAATATCCTATGCTCTTTCTTACTTCTTGATCAAGGGTCATTTGTTGGCTATTTCAGCATGTTTCCCAATGGATTCCCCTCTTTCAAATCAGTATCATGTGAAACTGTTTCTGAAAAGTATGTTACACAAAAAGCCTGTGGAAAATATATGATACCTCCTTGGGATTTTAGTTGTATTAGAAAAAAAAGAACTATTGCTCCATTTGAAACAAGTCATCAAGATGACTTGATGTTCTTGACATGGAAAAAGTCTTTCTTATTGCTCTGACTTTAGTGAGAAGAGTATCTGAATTATAAGCTCTTGCAGTGGGTCAGATTTATCTCATTCTTCATAAAGACAGAGATTCGTTTAGAGCTAATCCTTATTTTATACCTAAAGTGGTATCAATGTTTATTTTAAGTCCAGCTATACATCCTCTTTCTTCTTTTCAATATTTAAAAATGAGGTACAAAGTTTATGTTGTACCTCAGATGTCCACAGACAACTTTTTTACTATCTTGCAGATCAAAATCTTTTAGAACTTCTGATCTGTTTTTCATTTATTTTGAAGGCAAGAATAAAGGACAACCAGAATCAAGCAGACCATTTCTAAATGGTTGTCTCATGCTGTTACTTTTTTTTATTCTTTTCACCTCAAAACTGCCCCAGGCAAGGTCAAGGCTCATTCTTCCAAGTCCTTGGCCTGTTCTGTGGCTTTTTGGAAAGGGTAACATTCTAGAAGTATTCTAAAAGCAGTAACTAAGTTCTCTGCATACTTTTACAAAGGAATACAAACTAAACTTCTTCTCTGGTTCTAGCACAGCCTTTGCTAGGATCCCTCTCCAGGAGCTCCTGATCCCTTATCCTTCCGCCTCCCATTCTTTCTATGCTATGGTAATCTACCCATATAGCTTAGATTACTGCAGCAGTGGTCCATATGATAAGTATACCACAGCTGTGTAAGTAAACTTTACATAACAACTGATGTCTGGATGATCACTGTTGCAGTTGCCTGTCCTATCCTCAATACTATTGTTTTTGATTTTTTTTATGCCAGGGTGTGGACAATTAATAGTAGTGCTATTGTTTTCCTAGCATTGTCTTACTCAGAGCATTAGCTTCCCTCTCTCTTATGGCATGAACACTCTGTAGGCTTAACACCTGACCTTCAGTTATATGGAAGGTGCCCTGAAACTTTGGAAGCTGGACAGCTGATAACTGATTGGCAGGGCATAACCCATGTCACTTAGACTACTGCAGCAATGATCATTCAAATATCTACTATGATGGTAAATCTACTTATACAAAAGTAATTTTCATCTTTCGACTAAGTGATCAAATGCATTAATATTTGTTTGCTAAATAGACTCAGAATAAGAGAACAATCCATTGTACATGACTGGGCATCTAATATAGTTCATTCTAAAAGCTTTTCATGCTTATGAAATATAAATCAATTTGAATGCCAGCGTCTAATTATGACATGCGGTAAATTGCAGCTCTGTACCAAGAAGGTACATTTCTTTATCGACTCCAGTTTATTAAAGGTCTTTTGTGGGAGCTTTCATTTCTCACTACAGGTATCTGCTTTAAGTACCATATATTATAAAAAAATAGAATTTCTTGTTTCCTTTTTACCCTGTGTACTAAGCATGACATTAACAGCATGATATATATATATATATATATATATATATATATATATATATATATATATATATATATATACTAAGTACTGCACAAAAATATTGGTTTTAAATACTCTAGAAGTTAATTTTTATTTTCTACATGTATGAATTTCTTTTTTATACCTTATGATTTAAGAGTGCATGCACCAACATCAATTCTCTTCTTTTAACATCTATAGTTAATATATCTATTTTAGTATTAATCCCATCCTTGTGAATATCTGGAAAATGATTAAAAGAAAGTTAAACAGAATACTACATTATCAGATTACTCCACTTTATGGAAACAATGTAAATTTCTTTTTAATGCTAACATTTGAAAAAAATACACAATGTATTGTTATTGTTCATCCTATATTACCTTTTTTTCAAAGTGTATTCTTTCTTTCTCTTGTATATTAGCATTCTGAACCATTACAGAGTATCACAACTGTGCACATATACTACCTATTCATGACATTATAAAAAGATTCCAGGAATAGTCTGCTGTTATTTTTGTTAGCACTTACTAGGACTAATCAACGAATTTGCTGAGTACATTGTTAGTAATGGTGTGAACAGTGATATACACAAGCTAAGACTGAATTTACACTAAGTGTACACAATATGCATTCAAGAATATTCTTATCACAGTTTTTGTGCTTTCTAGTCAGTCAGAAATATTACACTAAGTGTACATGTAGTCTACACTTTGTAGTGACCTTTATGAATCCCTGTCAATATTTAAAGCTGCAAGAATATCAGTAGGAAAACTAAAATTAGGAAGAGGAAGGTGTGAGTTATGTCTGTGCTGTCTGTTCACTTAGAACAGTGTACATTTTGTGTAGGCTTTATTAAATCTGTCCCAGCAAAATAATAGTTTCTTATTACAGGCTATGGTGTACCAGCCTACACAAAAATATGAAAAACTCAATAAATTCCCTAATTTTGGAATAAAAATATCAAACATTTCAGTTTTCATTACATGAAAGAGATACAGGAAATAAGTTTAAATGACCATCTCTGTGGGGTAGAGAGGTAACATCCTAAGTATGACACAGATGATTGAAATTCAAACTGTGGCATGAATAAAAGAAGTGCCACTGTGAGTGGAATGTGGGAAAGGTGTAAAGCTTTGCTGCACACTCAGTTGCTTGAAGGATTTGGTATGCCCTGGTCAGTAGTTCTGCAACATGCTGGTGAGGATAAGCAGCAGTTCCCTCAAGCAGGCCATTAGCTGAGGAGAAATGCAGGGCATTGCTACACAATTCCTTGATGATAGCCCTTGTTGACTACATTTGGGGGTATGTACACTCCTGAGTGCAGGAACAAAGGTGGTTTTCACAGTGATGATGGTACTTGGATTCATGTCATCAGCAGGGGAGGGGTGGGGAAGTATGGAAACTCCCACCTGAATGGCGAATCACAGGGTGCTGGTGTTTTCTGCACCTGTGGGGAATGAATGGTCTCAAGTCTCCCTATTCCAATGGATATTGAATGGACAGTTAAAACAGGGAATCAGTGTCTCCAAGGCATTTGGTTTGAAATAAGATGTGGAGAAAAGAAGAAATACATTTAGTTACAGAAACACAGAAAATGCTGAGATCCATATTTCAACAAGGAACTACTTACACAATATGCTCACCAGACAAAAGGCTTGCAAACAATATTCGCTTCTAAACATATTATCATATAATACTTCTTTGTGATGTCTATTGTATACTTTGCCATGTTTTAGTGAAAGGCAATATTTCAATTGTGCATAGTTCTATCAGTCTTAAAAGTAAGGAATTTAGTGAACCTCTTTGTGAACACTCCACTCTTACACTCAATTGGCACAGAACTGTAGGCATTTCAGATGTTAGATAACTAAAATCACTAGAGGAAATGATTCAGTAAAAGGTAAAATGTGTGACACTGAAAATATAGCTAGAAGAAATAACCTTCACTTCCTAAGACTCATCCTGGGAACTGATGTGGTGAAACAATTTTAGCCTGTTCTGTTTCCACATTTATAGGTTATCTCTGGATAGAGAAAAAGGACAACTGACAGTGTGACCCCATGAGAGAAGTCTCTTACATTAGTTGGTGGCATTTAGTAAAGCAGTATAGATTAAAACAATGTTTCATTTTCAAAGAGTTCATTAAACACTCTAAATATGGTACTGTTTATCTGTATCCATATACTAACTTAAGCATAGACCTACCTGTGAGAAAAAGGAATTCTCCAAGATACAACAAATTTATTACATTTTAAACCAATATACATTATTTACAAAAATGTGAAAATAAGCAACTTACAAACAATAATGTATAGATATGCCATCAGCTGACATTAAGTATATCCACAGCACATTTTTTTCAAATGTCATAACTAACATTCCTATCTTGTCCCAACAAAGTTAAAGGTTTTACTTGTCGATATTCATCTTATTGTGTCTTCTTCTCTCTTACATATAATTCAGCTAATTATACAAATTCTTTAAAGAAAGTTACCTATTCAGATTTCCATTTCATTGTTAAAACCTTTCTAGCAACTGCTAATTAACTTCAAAACAATGCAATTGAAATGTGTTAACTTCCCTTTAACAAGAGCATTCACTAAAATAGTTGATATTCATTATTCTCACTGCTACAGTAGCCGTTTGGCTAAGGTTTGAGTCCTGCCTAGGATACAGCAATTGATCAGGTTCAGAAAGTGATGGATCTCTCCCAGACCTACTCTCTGACTAATTGTCTATACTAACAAACTCCTTGAGGATAGGGCTGAGTGAATGAAATCAGTGGTTAAAAAACAGTCAATGATAAAACTAAGCAAAACTCGGATCTGAGACATCAAAATTATAAACACAAAATACTTTAATATAAAATTAGCAAAGCTTTTGGGATACTTCCATTTCTTTCTGAATAGTAGAGAACACATACAGTTCATCCTCTTATATACATCACATAACTATGAGAACCAATAAGAAAATCATTCAGTTCTAAAACTGAGTTCATTCACATGCAAAATTAAAGTGACAATAATATTATACTTAATCATACATATAAAACTATAGCAGCCAAATATATTAGAATTTGAAACATATATATTTTTTAGAGTTTCAAAAAATATATATTTAATTACCAGCTTCATTTGCCTATTTTTAATATAGGTTTCAGGGCCAGGCTGACGCATGTTTTCAAACCAGGTTCCTTTTCAGCCTGAAGTCTTAAGACGAACTTATATTCTACAACCTCTGTCTCATTAAGAATATCGCCCCCTTTTATTTTGGGTAGATTCTTCTGTATTATCATAAACTTAAAAGTATTTTGCACATCATTATCTATAACATGTTTAGAAGGGGAAATAGTAATAATTACCCCCCCTAATAAATGTTCTGAGATTCTTTCTTTCAACTTCCTATTACATTTACCTACATAAAAACTCTTGCAGACACTACAGATAGCTTGATATACTTTATTTTCAGATAGAACCCACAGTTTGAAAGCAGCAGACTCCAAGTCAGACTGCTGACCAGTCACGAGTGGAGTCCCACAGGGTTCGGTCCTGGGTCCTCAACTGTTTGGTATCTACTTCTCTGAAGTCCAGGCCAACACAAAGGGCATCTGGCTGACAAAGTTCATAGATGATTGCAAGTTAGGAGCTAGTATTAACTCCCCAAGTTATGCTGACATCCTACAGAAAGGCCTCACTGAGACCAACGACTGGTGTCAGAATCATGGCCTTACGCTCAATGCTAAAAAATGTGTCGTCATCCCCTTTGGGAAAAATCCTGTTCCCATGAATTGCCAAATCGATAATAGTCCACTGAACACAGAAGGTGTTATAAGAAATCTGGGAACACAGGTTGAAAGCAGCCTCTCTTTTGACCACCACATTGCCACTGTGGTCAGAAAGTCCTTCTATGTGGCACATCTCATTATTAAGGGTTTTGCATCCAAGAAGAAAGAGGTCATTGTCTCCCTCTACTCTTCCCTCATTAGGCCAGTCATTGAGTACAATGCCCCATTTGGCATGTACCTCACTAGATAACTGTAACAACTGGAGAAGCCAGAAAAGTACCTCACAAAGAGGATCCTAGGCCTCAAACACTTGTCCTATATGGGCAAACTCAAAAAACTCCAACTATTCTCTGTCTCATATCGCCTACTTAGAGGCGCTCTCTGCTTGACATACAAAACCATGTCTGATCCAGCTCTGTTAGAAATGCTACATCTAAAGAAATCCCAATCCCTCCACACCACATGCTCCAGTTACCTCAACCTCATTACCATAATCAACAGAACGTGCTGGAGGGACAGGTTCATTACCCAGAGACTGCCCTTGCTATGGAATAGACTTCCCATACATGTCAAACAGAGCACCTCACTGGCCATCTTCAAGAGAAACCTTGATGAATGGATGGGAAATAGAAAATTCACCCCAGGGATCACTCCAGTGGCTCTACTCGACAGAGGCACTGGGAACTAAGGTCAGATGGCACGATGTCAGGGCAATCCTATGGGCTAGGCTTATAAAGGCTCCAGGGCCATTAGCCTTGTACACACCTATGAATCTATGAACCTACATGTTGTGAAACACATAAACTCATAAGTTGTTTGAGTAATGGGAAGCTTAAAAATAGTTTCACTTAATATATGCTTACAAACAGAACAAGTATAATATGGAAAAGACCACTGTCTATTAGCATTAATAATTCCAGCTTTCTTCATATTCATGTCCTTATAACATAGTTTTTGTTTAAGATTCTGAAATTTCTTATAGGCAAACTGTTGAATCTTATCAGTAAATTTAGTCAATTCCAGTAGAGCACTGAATATGCTCCAGTTCTTCCTAATGATATTAATAACTCCACTCGTCATAGTACTATTATGTGAAATAAATCTTACAGTAGTCATCTTTTTCTTATATGCTGAGGTCCCCTCTGATAATGAGTGAAGTCTGGTTTAGCTTGCCCATATCTCTCTTTATTGATGTTCTCTGACATCTCATTTAAAAAAGCTTCATTACATTTTCTAACTTGAATTTCTTGTTTCATTTCAGCTATATGTTGATTTCTAAAGTGGTTAGAAAAACATTTTATATAGCCCACCTAATCATGAAGAGATTCACATCTAGATCAGAGGAGGTCATCGTGCCTCTTTACTCATCCCTCATCAGGCCCATAATTGAGTACAATGCCCCTTTTGGGATGTACCTTAACAGACACCTGCAGCAACTGGAAAGAACCCAAAAATACCTCACCAAGAGGATCAAAGGGCTCAAACAGATGCCATATGCTGCCCGGTTAAAGAAACTCCAGCTCTACTCAGTGGCATACCACCTGCTCAGAGGCGATCTGTGCCTGACGTATAAAGCCATGTCCAACCCAGAATTAATGGACATGCTGCACCTTAGAAAGAAAATCCAAATCCCATCGAGCTACATGCTCGAGAGACTTGAACCTCAGCACTGAAATAAATAGGACATGCTGGAGGGACAGATTCATAACCCAGAGGCTCCCTTCACTCTGGAATAAAATCCCAGTCCAGGTTAGGCAGAGTCCCTCATTGACTCCCTTCAAAAGGAATCTTGATGAGTGGATGGGAGATCGTAGGTTTTCCCCGGGTATCACTTCTGTGTCACTGTTAGACAGATGCACAGTATACTAACCTCAAAAAAGGGCATAGCAAAATTAATTTAAAATGGGTGGCGAAAGCCAAACACACTCTGGCTAGGCTTATAAATGCCCTAGGGCAGATAGTCTAGTATGAACCTATGAACAATTTTAAGAGTTGATTGCTATCCTCCTGACCCTCAAAAACTGAGTTTTAGCAATACCTTTAAAAACATGACAAAAATGCATATTACACCTATGAAAGAACCTGTTGGCTTGTACTTCCTTTTTAAAAACATTGTTCTCTATGTTTTCATGGCCTAAAGATAATCAACAAGAGAAAAATAAAGTTGCAGCTGGTAGGTCTACATATGACCTTGACAATATGCAGAAATGGACATTAACCTGAGATGAATTTATTTATTCAGAAACAGCACAATCTTTTTCATGAAATCAAAGTTTTAGTATTGTGACTAACATGTCAGCTCAGGTGTTGTGACACATTTATGTATGCAGTTTAAATGATGTGACTGTTTCTTCCTCTACTCTTTTGGCTGCTTCCGTTAGGGTTGCCACAGCAGATAATAGGTCTGCAGAATGAGTGGCAGCAGAGTTTTACAGTATCAAGTTGCCAGACCAGCACCCAACCTTCCTCAGAAGGCAGGTACACACACACACACACACACACACACACACACACACACACACACACACACACACACACACACACACACCTAGGGCAAATTTAGAATGCCCATTCCACCTGCAGCAAGTCTTGAGAATGTGGGAGGAAACCGGAGCACCCAGAGGAAATCCACACAAACACAGGCAGGACATGCAGACTCCGAACAGATGCCTCCCCAGCTGAGAATCACACCAGAGAACCTCTTTCTGTGAGGCAACAATACTAACCACTGCACCACTGTGCAGTGCAAATGATGTTATTGCTATAGTTTCTTATTTCCTTTTTCAGTGGAAGCTATCCCATTCAGCAACATCTTAAATCAGAAGTACATTGAAAATAACTGTATAGGAGAGTGATATTAATTGTGGCAATAATGAAATGAATAGCTGAGCATTATCCATTGTGACAACAATGGACTACATAGCTAGGTAAACAGTTTAATGCATACCTTTCTATTGTGGGGTGCCATCTGAGGTTTTAGTGTTACATATACAGAGCAAACATAATTTCAGTCCTGAAGACCGAAAAAAATCTGCATTCTTTCATTGAGAACAGCTTTATTAGTTACAAAATAAGACTGGGCGGGGTAGTTTCTTTAAAAATTGTACATCCTTATCGTTAAACATGATATAATAAAAAAATACAGTCTGCCTAAAGAGTGGTATCAGTCGAACTGATGACTGCCTCTCCAGTGCCCATTATGAAGGAGTGCAGCAACCCCGAGGTGACAATATTAAATAATGAAGCATATAGTGTAGTATTCAGTAAAGGAAATCCATCCCTAGCTAGAAAATGATGTTTGCAAGACTGGACAAAAGTAGTCTTGATTTCAGTAAGCCACGTTTTACCCTTCTGAAAATGCAAGGTTGCATTTAGTTGCGTGAGTACACTAAAGCCACATTCAGAGTCTTGGCTATCACTGCTCTGAAATGTAGTAGAAAATGTAGCTTTACAGACTGATAACAAAGTTTGGAAGAGGACAGGCTCATTTTCCTGGTCATATATATTTATAGGTTCATAGGTTCATAGAGTAGTACTAGGCTAATTGCCCTTGCGAGCCATTTTAAGCCTAGCCAATTATTCCCTGTGAGATTCAAACCCTGTGCCTTATGTTTGTAAGGCAAACACCTTAACCATTAAGCCACCCTTAGTTATTTATCTGTATAAATTTACACAGTCAGTTCCAAACAAACTATGCCCTAAGTCTAATAAAGGTTGTCTGATCACATATTTATAGATTTATTGACATTCCCAGGTCATGGAGTCTCATGACCAGTCTTGCCTTGCCAGTAGCCTTCCTCAAGCAGCACTTACTTTCTCCAGGAGGACCATACTGGTCAGTCCTGGAGTACATTTCGGAATACCCAGCCAGTCATCTAGTTTATGTTTAAAGAAAAATAGTGAGTTGCAGTGCTTGCCATGCAGAAGAAATCTAAACCAGAGATTAGGGAAACTTGTCTCTCCACTATATTTTACTTATTGGTTGGTGAAGATTTAGGTCACTGGTTCTAGGACTACTGAAGATGTTTGCTTGTGGAGAAACAACAGGTCTAGGACAGTCAGGTTTCTTATGGTGCAGTGAGATAGACATCTCCCCGTCAAAAGTGTGTAAGAGCCAGAATGAAGGATAGGAGCTTCCAACCTCTCTTGTTTGCTTAAGGACTTTAGGCCTTTGATCTTTTATGTTAGGACCCTTGGGGTTCTTTCGAAATGTTCGATAGGGTTAGGGATATAAATCTCAAAGGGGACACTTTACTCACTAATTTACCTGATCTTTCTTGAATATAATGGAGTGATTGTCTTTTTAGATTTCATTAGATTCCTTTGACAATTAGCTGGGCTAAATCAAAGGATTTGCTGGCAACTATTGTTACGTGATGTTCAAAAGAGAGTGCTACTGACCCAAGTAGCAACGTTACTAACTCATACTTCTCAACTGTCCAGATTTTCACAGAATGTTGAGATTTTTACCTCATATTTTTGGTCTGTTCCTCATAAAATATGTGATTTTCTGGCAAAACACTGGGATGATCTGTATACTAAAGTCATAAAAAATGACATACATTTGCGTTTCAGACTTAAAATCCTTCGTAAATGCATGTTAACACAAACTCGTTTTTTTTTAGAAACGTTCTAAGTTTATAGGAGCAATATTTAAAATCGGTCCCTATTTTTGGACCTTTCTCCCCCATTATGTCATGCGTTGTCCAGATTTCTTACACTGAGAGGTTGAGACATATGTGCTAGCTACATTTCCATTTTATATGTTTGCGTTGCCTAGACAGTATGAGTGGACTGGGTTGTTTAACAAAAACTATTATGCTACAGTTTTTTGCATTTAAATAAAGTACAATAACATTTTACTAGAGAGTTCATTCAGGAGGGTTAGAGTGTCATACGTTGACTTTACAATTTGCAGTCATTAGCAAAATCTGTTAGTATGAGGTCTTGGCTCTGTTCTTGGAGATCTGAGAAGTAAATACTAAAAAGGAGAACTCTCAGCACTGAGACCTGAGGGATAGTGTTCTTCACTTTCTTTCCTTCTGATAAGGTACCTGTGACTTGCAATGGATTGCTTTGTCTTTCGGACAGTTTGCTATACATCTTAACACATATGGATACATTTTCAAGCTTTTGTATGATGCTGGCATGGGGAATAGTGTCATGAGGTTAAGATATGCCAAGTACACGATAATGCCACTATCTGCAGTGTCTGCAGCCCTTTCAAAGAAACCTACCAGATTAAATAGATAGGATCAACACTTGAGTAAACTAAACTGCTGGGTAATGAGTGTAACACGTCTGTTGATATTACAGTGTATGAATGCAATTGTAATATGTTTCACTGCTTTACAGATGAAGCTTATATGGCTGATAGGCCTGCAATTACATGAGTTGGTTTTAAGGCCAGCCTTAATGAGGGGCATAACCACTGCTGTGATCCACTTATTGGGGACAAAACAGTAACTAAACTTAAGTTAAACAGATTGTGAAGTGTCATTGCAAGGGTATGTTTAACACTATTAATTAAACAACTCTGAATAAATATTGTAACAATAGTTTCCATTTGTTAATGGGAATGACATCAGACATATTATTCAAATTATGAAATACTTAGATTATCAACTGATGAACTGTTTTGTTTGGTTTTATGGTCATTAATGAATTTCTTCACCTCTTCACTTATACCTATATGTAATATTCACATTATTTTTCATTGCAAACACAGTTGTCATATCTCAAAAGAAAATGTGTTAAAATTACTTTGCTTGACATTTTGTTTAGCATGTGTACATAGTGTTTTGCTTTGACCTTTAGTAGCTGACTTTTGTGCAGTCAGTTTTCATGAAAGCCTTGAATTAGGAGTAACATATAATTTTCTAAAACATGTTGCCAGAGAGCAAAATAAGAAAAAAACTGTCTCTTGGCTTGCAATTATTCCAATGAAAAACAATGTAGTGCATTTTAGAGATCATACGGAAAGGGTTCATTACTCTGATGGTCTATCTTTTCTTTGTCCTCTTTTTGTTTAATGCATTTTCACTGACAGCACAAAAAAATTTCACTATCATATCTTCTTAAATAAGTGTACAGAAAATGAATAGTAAAGGGTATAACTCAAATTCAAAGTTTATAACATAGTTTTAGAACTCTGACACTGTACGAGTTAATATATTGCACATCTGACTCATTTGTATTTACACTGCACTGACTCATATTTCCATCTCATGTTATTAGTTCTTAACTTCTAAAGAAAAGAAAAGCTCCAGGAGATGATGATTATCTTGAAACTTGTTGGGTAAACAAAATATGGACTGTGTGTTTGGCCTTGCTAAAAGTAACGTTTCATAGAATGCAAACTGATGAGAAATATTTCTTCAGGTTGTTTGTTTTTTATTAAAACATTTCATTTTGAAAACTTTTATCACATCAATATACCTGTACTTTGGAATCTTGAACATTACTTGAAAGTTATTTGCACCAATTTTCAAGAAATGCTGATACAAATGATTCAAAGTTCATCAATGCTGGGAAAGGAAGTAGCAAGGAAAGATTTCTTTTATGTTAAGATTTGACATAAGTATGGAGTCTGAGACCTATTTTCTTTTTAAATTCAATGCCTAAATGCAAACACTATCTTTTATCTGTATTTTTCTAAAGAATATATTTGTAAAAGAGTCATTATATCTTTCTTATATCTTACAAATTAGACCAATGACTTCTTCATTAATCTTTATAGATGAATTTCTTACATGAAAGAATAAAAAGTAAAAAAATCACTTTAAATAACATAAGATTGTATCAGGGATGGCTGGCACAAGTCAAGATGGACAAAGGACATGAGCTCCTTTTTACAAAAAGGGTGAAAGTTGTGTTTTGTAAGAATGTTGGCACATTATTCTGAGATGAGAATGGTTACTAATATTGCATACGAAAATGATGCTGGATACATCAGCACTGTTGGTAGTGCCTGGAGTGATAAGGAAATGCTAATCCTGTATGAGCACATGGCTCTGGTAATTTCTGAGGTCGGTGTCTAACTACATTGGTTGTTCAGCAAGAAGCTAGAGTTACATCTTTGGAAAAGGAAATGGCAGCATTTAAATCAGGGTTGCATAGTGTCTGTTGTTTGTCCGAAATAACTTCTCTTATAAATTGTGAATTTATGGCGATCTCATCAGTCATTGCCAGGAAACCCTGACCAAATCAACAAAACAGGTGAACGACTGAAGGAGAGGTAGAAAGACAGACCAAGGCCAGGAAGAAAATTGATAGAGTTCAGTACTCTGCCTGAAAACATAGCTCAGCTAGGACCAAGTCTTGGCTTGGAACTGTCTCTGTTTTATCTAATTAAGCTGATGAACACTGTTGATCTTCCTCAGGCTTTATGATGTTGGGAAAAAGGCGGGGAAGAAGGATGAAACTGGCAGCTGTTGACAGCAGCCATGTGTGTAAGAAAAAGATGACTGTGTCTAACACAATGAACTGCATCTCAACGTATGGATTTGCAATTTTTGATGTACTTGCATGATTCTTTCAAGTTTATAATAGTAGTTCATTTTATTGTTTGGAAAGGTAAATACCTCCCTCTGTTAATGATGTCTGAAAACTGTAATACACTATATTGTATTATTTCTAGATGATATGATTTAACATTTCTGATGGGGAGATTTCTTCTACAGTTGCTGTGGTTCTCTTTGAACAACAAGTAGCCATCAGTCTCATACAACTGGGTGGCATTACTTTTTCCATCCAGACTAAAAGGATCAATCTCTTCCAAGCCTAGGATATGACTCTGGCAAGTTTAGGTGGGAGTTTGGCAGCAATCTGTGCAATGTCTGGTTAAAGCTGAAATTAATACTTATCCACTGACAGTATTAATAACAAAATACATGATTAAAGTCTAACAGAAGGTCTGCTCACTGATATGAAAGGAGCATGCAGAACATTAAATCACAAAATACTCCTCTAGAAAATTAATAAACTCAATTTTGGCCCAAATGCAATAACATGGTTTTAAAGTTACCACCAAACAGGAACATTACAAATACACCTAAGAACCTTCTTTTGATTGAAGACACTCTTTATGTAGAAATTGCACAAGGATCCATCCTTGTGCCACTGTTATTTACCTTATTCCTCCTTGATATATCTTGCAACCTACTCTGACTGAAGTTGGTCCTTTATAGAGATGGTATCTTATCACTTGAATATTACAAAAAGAGTGGTTTCTGGCCCAGAAATTGTAGTTTATTGGCCGTTTGGGCAGGTTTTCTTTCCATCTCTTTCAACTTTCAGGTTTAAAAGCCTGCATTTGCACTTGTTTCCAACCTTTCCTGTAACTAGTCTAGTCCCGATACAGATTTGCTGTATCCAGGACTGTTTGTAAGCTTCTGAGTGGTGCCAAAATGGCTGCTCTTTATTTTTTCCCTTAGATCTGCTAGGTGTCTCCTCTCCTGCACATTTATTAGCTTTTTAGTTTAGCACTTTAGCAGACTTTTTCTAGCAATTATTGTAGCTCACAAAAGTGCTAGCAGCACTAAACATTCTACAAAGAAACAGCTCCAGTACTTATTATTAATGTTCACCCATCTAGGCATGTCTAAAGGTCAGTTCCCTGTGCTTTCTCTTATTAACCTGGTGATTTGGGCATCCTGAGGCAATGTAGGAACTGCCTCATGTACACGGACAGCCCTCTCATCTTACCTCCCAACAGAGATGCACTTATATATCCAAATTGGAAACCACACACTCTCCAGCCATGACCAGAATAGCTGGTCAAGAGGAGAAGGTTAACACTTGCACCACACCACACCACATGGAACACGTAGCCCTCAGGAACACACACTAGCACTGCCTTCACATAAAAACACAAACCACACACCAACCTTTGCGGAGGCTCTCAATAAAAATCTACCAAAACAGCAGAGACCTCCAAGGCAGAAATGCACTCAACCACCACAGTGCAACACTAATCATGAGACTCATAACTCTCCTAAACAGTGTGTCACTCAAGCAAAGCCCCTAAGGCAATACAGCATGCACAACACACTAGTCACAGGTGACTCGATAGTGAGGCACACTGATGTCTCACTCACTAGGTTGACTAACGAGAAAGTAACAGTCAGCTACCTGTCAGGTGCCAGGATCCACCGCATAATGCACGCACTCAGGTCCCTCAACAACAGGTGCAAATATGACTCTGTCGTACATGTGGATGTGAATGACCTGAGACGTACCTCCCTGGACTTCACAAAAAGAGACATGGTGGAGCTCTCAGATTATTTGCCTAGGTGGGTACGACCCTAGGCCTGAGAAGCCTCCTACCATCACCCAGAATGATACCACAGTACAACCAGAAAACGATTGATTTCAACAATTGGCTAAGATTCTGGTGTTATTCTAAGGGGATCCAGTATCTGTCTGCCTGGGATGACATGATTGGCGGACCTTGATGTTTGCCAGAGATGGCCTGCATCTGTCAGCCCTGGACCTCTGGATACTGGCCAAAGCTCTTGCCACCCCTATAGTGCCTTTTTTAGGTGGTGTTCCAAAGACCAAATTACCACCATAACAGCTACAAACAAATGCAATCTGAGGGTCATGCTGCTCAACACTAGAAGTCGAAATTTCAAAATGCACTTGCTTGAAGCACTCCTTAAAATGGAGAACATCGACAATGGAAACCTGGTTCAAAGCAGCAGAAAGCACCCCTGCACTACCAGATTATGACTCATTCCACACCTTTCAGCCCCAGAACTTGGACTGAAACTCCAAAGGTGGTGGTGTTTTCATATTCATAAAGGATGCATACACCTTCAGAGTGCTAGCCCAGCACAATGCATCAGAGATACTTCAGACGCAGCTAACATTGGGTAAGACAGAGATTCAGGTTGTAGCCTGCTATAGGTCCCCAACCATGTCCCAAAACTCACACTCCATGTTCCTAAGCACCCTGGAGAATATTAGGGTCAAACCTAATATTTTCATACTGGGCAACTTCGACTACCCCTCCATTAACTGGGAAAACTACTCATGTACCAATACACTTGTCCAGCGTTTCCTGGAATTCATTAATTCCATTGCCCTGGCCTAGCTCGTTCTTACCCCCACTAGAGGTAGCAACATCTTTGACCTAGTCAGTACTAACATGGGCAGCCATTGCTCTACACCAGTAGTCAACTCCTCCCTGGTTAGATCTGACCACAAACTAACCACCTTGGAAATCCACACCCCCCCCCCTGCAAAAGTAATCACCATTAAAAACTTCTGCAAAGCTAATTTTGGGTTCCAAAAAACAGAGGTGGCTAACTTCACAGTACCCATGCAATTGGAGAACAGTTGCATGACCACCAAATCATAATGCCCTGTATGAACGGGTCTATATTATAACATTGAAATCTACAAAGATCGAATGTTATAATATCGAACCTTAAACACCAAAATCCGCAAACATCGAACAGTCAGAATAGCGATTTTTTTCCCAGGGAAAAAAATCGCTATGCCGAGAAACATACACACAACACAAACACACACAAAAAACAGCAATCCGCACACATACACTTAAAATCCTACACCTAATCCTAAACTTAACTTTACATACACTACTAGCTATCCACTTACCTTAACCTGACCCTAACCCTAAGGTCTGTCACTATCACACACTCACCTCACCCGCACCCTAACCCTAACTCACCTAACCCGCCCCCTAACCCTAACCTACACACAATCGCACACTTACCCGTACCCGACCCGTAATGCTCCAACATATCGAACGCTGAAAACAGTGAAGCCACAGCAATGGCCCACTGAATTCTTTCCCTGGGAAAGAATTCGGTGTCCTGCACATTCGCGGTTTTCAGCATTCGACAAAACTGGTTCGATATTATAACATTTGAACTTTATAAAATTCAATGATATAATATAGACCCGTACGAGCATGTACACATATGCATGAATTTCACCATACCCAATAGAACCATGACACTCTCCTCCAGAAAAAGGAAGCCAATGTGGTGTTCCCCTGCCGTAAAGAAACTCTACAATAGAAGGAGGAAACTGATGTGGAATAAGCCCCAAGAATGGAAAAACTCCCTTATCAGCCTCAACAAAAAGTTGAGATCCCTCATCAAATCCTCTAAAGCTAGCTATGAAAACAGAATTGCAGCAGATAGTAAAGACAACCGCAAGGCCTTCTATAGTTATTTAAAGAATCTCCACGGCAATACCCAGATTTGCTTTGAGCTACTTTACAATGGTAAAACACAGAAACGCACAAATCCTCTATCAACAGATAAAACAGCTGGTGTAGAAATATATTGAATCTAAACAGCAAAACAGACACCATCTGTACAACGGCTAGGAGGTTTATTGTAGAAAAACACACAGGTAAGCGCTTTCAGGGATTTATCCCTTCATCAGACAACTTGCAAAAAACCTCTCACTCCTTATATAGTGTTAATCAAACACATGACAACAATTAAAACTTAAAGGGATAAACTTACATAGAAAATGATTTAAAAATTTAAAAATTTCCAAAGATTTTTTTAAGAAAACATTTTTCGGTACAAATCTAATACATATACATTACATCTAATACACATCAATAATATTTGATACTAAATAACTATATTTGAAAATGACAGTGCATAAATTGTGATGTATATAAACAAGTAACTTGTAGATATATAAAGACTAAAAAATATATATTGCTGAATGTTATTACGCATCTAATTTTGTATGTGCATATACTTCAAAAATGCAAATAAATTAATTAGATGAAATAGGCTACACTGCCTTATAATGGCTAAGATATAAAACTGTCAAGACTAGACTTTTAAAATGTTAACAATCAATGTTTGAGTGGACGAGCTTTTAAAAAAGGTTTCAATGACACCATATTGTTCAAACCTGGAGGTTTATCCGCATTATATAACATAATCCACTTTTATTCTGCAGCCTCCATGTCATTGGACATATTGACCCTTCTCAGTTTTTCAGGCAGAACCTGCAGAACAAGGAACTTAAAAATATGGCCTTGTCCTTCACTCATATTGTGCTTAGCAGTGGCACTGCTCTCTTTGCTATTTTTAATGTCCCTGTAGTGTTCCAGTATTCTGTCTCTTAACCATCTATTAGTCTTGCCTATATAGAAACTGAAACATACCATACAATAGGCAAGGTAAGTCACATTGGACATTGTGCAGTCAGCATATTGGCTACTATTAAAACTGAAACCTTTAGATGGATGTACAAAACTTCTGCCACTGTGAATATATTTACAAGCTGCACAGTCTCTACATATATATGTACCAAGTCTATCAGATCTATTCAAAATAAGAGATGTATCATTCTTATAGCACAAATGACTTTTTAGTGTTCTATTATTCCTGAATGTAAATTTGGGCCTAGGCCAAATTATACCTTTTAAATTGTCAATTGTGGAGACAATACCCCATTTCCTAGAAATGACGTCACAGTCTAAGTTAATATTGCTCGCAAAGGTTAATGGCATTCTTAGGATATTGTCACTATCGCTATATATGTGACCAACCATGTTGCAGTTAATATTTTGGTTGTTGGACTCAGTGTTAACACATTCTTTAAAATAAGGTCTACACCTTCCATTTCTGTTGCTCCAACCTTCATCAATACATTTATGTATAGTGTGTGCATTGTACCCCCTCTCTAAAAATTCCATCTTCAGTTTATTTAGTGCATTAACTAGTTCATCACCATCATTGAACAATTTCATGACTCTATAAACTTGACCTTTAATAATGTTTCACTTAGTATGGTTAGGATGCATACTAGTACTATGCAAGTAATTATTCTTCCTGACAGGTTTTCTATATAAACTGGTTTTAATATGATTCAAATCATCTTTCCTTTCCTTAATATCCAAAAAATCAATCTCATAGAAAGACTATTTAGACTTGAATCTAAGAAACCTAGTTGTACTATTCAAATAGGAAAGAAAATCATTTATAGCAGCCTTCGTGCCATGCCATAAAATAAAAATGTCATCCACAAATCTAGTGTACCAGCTAATATACCTACTTTATATAGCATTAGATGGCACACTGGTTCTTTCCCATAGTATTAAGCAAAGTTGGCGTAGCTATTAGCACAAGCTGTGCCCATAGCCACACCAACCTTCTGTAAATAGTACTCCTTGTGAAATATAAAGGTATTGTTGGTCAGTATAATATCCAACAATGCACAGATCAAATCACATTTGTTCCTAGTGTAATTTGCGTTATTAAGTAGTTCCCTTATATTGTCAATACCCCATTCATTGGGGATGACAGTAAACAATGACTCTACATCCATTATCACAAAAAAACAACAGGAAATATCATTCATATCAGCCCATTTCAATCTCAAAGTTTCCAGAAATGTTTTAGAATTTGTAAGTACACTATCGTATTCAATCAATAGTGAATGCAAATTTCTCTCAACAAAAATCGAGAGTGGCTCTGTCACCCACCCTCTGCTGGATAGAATAGGACGCATTGGTGGTGTGTGTAAATTTTTATGGATCTTAGGTAGCCCATAGACCTTAGGAATGGTAGGACTACTCACAGTGAAATAATCAAACAATTGATCATTAATCATACCTGTAATTAATAGGTCAAAGATTAAAAATGAAACCTTATCGGCAATACTTTTCACAACCATGCATGAAACAGGTTGATATGCTGCATTGTCATTTAACAGTTAAAACATTTGTTCTAGGTATAACTCGTTATCTAAGACAACAATCCCCCCTCCTTTATCTGCAGGCGGTATCTCGACGGAATTCAATTGTTTTAACTCATCTAGGGCCTTATATTCAGATTTACTTAGATTGTCAGAACTAATGCTAGCATTTAATGCCTTTCTAATCTGTTTGTCACATACCTCGACAAATGTATCGATTATGGCATTACTAGGGGGATTGTATGTGCTAGGCTTCTAGAAGATGTCATTGTTCATTTGAACATTGGTGCCAAACATAGTTTTCAGAGTTAAACTGCGACCAAACAATTTCAAGTCTTTCAGAACTTCAAACTTTTTTAAAATAATTTTCTATGTAAGTTTATCCCTTTAAGTTTTAATTGGTGTCATGTGTTTGATTAACACTATATAAGGAGTGAGAGGTTTTTTGCAAGCTGTCTGATGAAGGGGTACATCCCTGAATGCGCTTACCTGTGTGTTTTTCTACAATAAATCTCCTAGGGAATATCTAAACTCTGGATCCCACACAGTTTGGTTTTGTGAAGGGTAGATCATGTCTGCTCAACCTGGTCAACTTCTTTGCGTCAGTCACCAGAACTATGGATAAAGGCACAGTGGTTCATACAGCTTATTTTGATCTGGCCAAGGCCTTTGATACCATTCCCCAATCAGGAATCATAGAAAACTCACTAAGCTAGGCATCAACCCCTATATCACTAGGTGGGTTGCAAACTGTCTCACACATAGAACCCATAATGTGAAAGTAGCTGACTCTAAGTCAGACTGCTAACTAGTCATGAGTGGAGTCCCACAGGGTTCAGTCCTGGGTCCTCTACTGTTTGGTACCTACTTCTCTGAAGTCCAGGCCAAAATGAAGGGACTCTGGCTGACAAAGTTTGCAGCTGATTGCAAGTTGGGAGTGATTATTAACTCCCCAAGTGATGCTGACATCCTACAGAATGGCTTCACTGAGACCAACGATTGGTGTTAGAACCATGGCCTTAAGCTCAATGCCAAAAAATGTGTTGTCATCTTCTTTGGGAAAAACCCACTTCCCATGAATTACCACATCGATGGTAGTCTACTGAACACAGAAGGTGTTATAAGAGATCTGGGAACACAGGTTGACAGCAACCTCTCTTCTGACCACCGCATTGTCACTGTGGTCAGAAACTCCTTCTATGTGGCACATCTCATTACTAAGGGTTTTGCATCCAGGAAGAGGAAGGTCATTGTCTCCCTCCATTCTTCCCTCATTAGGCCAATCATCAAGTACAATGCCCCATTTGGCATTTACCTCACTAGACACCTGTAACAACAGGAGAGGCCACAAAAGTACCTTACAAAGAGGATCCTAGGCTTTAAACACTTGTCCTATATGGACAGACTCAAAAAAACTCCAACTATTCTCTGTCTCATATCGGCTACTTAGAGGCAATCTCTGCTTGACTTACAAAGCCATGTCTGACCCAGCTCTGTTAGAAATGCTACCTCTAAAGAAATCCCAATCCCTCCGCACCACACGCTCCAGAGACCTCACCCTAATTACCACAATCAACAGAACAAGGTGGAGCGACAGGGTTCATAACCCAAAGACTGCCCATGCTATGGAATAGACTTCTCATACATGTCAAACAGAGCATCTCACTGGCCCTTTTCAAGAGAAATCTTGATGAGTGGATGGGAAATAGAAAATTCACCCCGGGGATCACCTCAGTGGCTCTACTCGACAGAGCCACTGGGAACTAAGGTTGGGTGGCACGATGCCAGGGTAATCCTATGGGCTAGGCTTGTAAAAGCTCCAGGGCCATTAGCCTAGTACATACCTAGAACACATTGACACATCAACAGAAACTATAATCTAGGTTTACAGATTTTTGCCACTGGACAAATAAAAATATACTCCTAGTGAATCACCTGAAATCCAACATCATGTAATTTGGCAGCCAGTAAAACGCTATGTCACAACATTGAATTATTATTTTTGATGCAGATAACAACCCAGTACCACTAGTAAGAGAACAGAAGTACCTAGGATTACTTTTGACCCTACTTTTTCATTGGACAAGAATACTGACAATATTAATACACATTAAACAGTAAGCACTTTCGTCTCTCAGTCAAAGACTTCATCAAACATACTTCAGGTCTGATGAAGTCTTGGATTGAGAGAGGAAAGCGCTTACTGTTTAATGTATATGTGCAATAAACTTGTTTGGTTTTATTTTATTTTCCTGCTTTTTTTTGTTTGTGTTATTCAGTTACTCCAGTTTAACTGCTTTTTCTATACTGACAATATTATTAACAAAACACTCCATCAACCAAAACTATGCTATAAAATTCCACATATTTTCACCCGCACAGCTCATAATGCCTTAGGTAAAAATGTGCTCATCTCTAAAATCAGTACAGGCTTCCTCTTGCAACCTTACATTTCAGCTTAAATACATGCAACAGACAAACTACTAGAAACAAGCTCTGCTGATTTGTTTGTCTTCTTACAGTACCCTGAACTCATCACTGCCAACTTCTATAGGTGAGTAACTAGCTAACTGTAATTGACAGTGCCACATTTCTACTTAGCTGTCAAATCTAAAAACTGTTAAGAATGGGACAATGTCGCCCCTGAAAACAAAACTTCACACTTAGTCACAGCCAAGAAGACAGCATTATCATTATTAGATCTCATTTAAAACCTTCACTGGAGAAAGAACTACATATAGCAGTGGTCCCCATCCACTGGGCAATGGGCCGGTACCAGGCAGTGGATCATTCTGTACTGGACCACCATGCACAGAGTAAAACATAAAAGTGAATGTATGTATGTATGTGTATGAGTGTGTTCATGTGTCTGTCTGCATGTGAGAGTGAATGTGTGCATGAAAGCAGAATGTATGTGTGTGTGAGAGAGAGTGTGAACAGTGATAATGATTGAGCCATTATTTTACACTGGCTAGCAAGTATAAAATAAAAGTCAAGGAAATCAGAAAAAGTGTGTGTGTGTATGTTTCTGTCTGCGTGTGAGTAATTGTTTGCATGAAAGCAGACAAGTGTGTGTGTGTGTGTGTCTGTGTGTGCGTGTTTCTGTGCGTGTGTGTGCGTGCGCACTTGTGCATGTGTACGCTTGTGTGTATGTGTGTATGTTTGTGTGTACATGTGTGTGTGTGTGTGTCTGTGTGTGTATGTTTCTCTCTGCATGTGAGTGAATGTGTGCATGAAAGTAGGAGTGTGTGTGTGTGTGTGTGTGTGTGTGTGTGTGTGTGTGTGTGTGTGTGTGTGTGTGTGTGTGTGCGTGTGTGTGCTTGTGCATGTGTGCGCATGTGTGCCTGTGTGTGTGTGAGTGTGTGTGTGTGTGTGTGTGTGTGTGTGTGTGTGATAGAGAGAGAGTGAAGAGTGAGAGTGATCCCTGGCAGCAGCAGCAATGTGGTCTGCATATCTCTCGACCATATTACTCAACCTTTTGCACAATAAATCTGGACAGAGCCATAAATAAAAGTGAGACAAAGGCCAAAAAAATATGGAGAATTTTTAAATAATGCTCTAATATACTTAGAAATTTGATAGAATACCAGGTTTTGCATTAGCATGACTTTTTTGAAAGATATGAAGAGTGAAACTGAAATGTCTGTCATTATTTTCTAACTTCAATCTTTAATGATTTACCACTAATTTGCCAGAAAACCACAATTTTATGAACAATGGACCAAAAATATGAGGCCAAAATCTTGACATTCTTTAAAAATCTGTACAGTTGAGAGGTATGAATAAGGACATATTTTAAATATTCCTTTTATAAACATAGAATGTCAGTAAGGTTGCCATTAGGTTTACGTACCTCTCAACCATACCACTCAACTTTTCACACAATAAATCTGGACACATACTTTCAACCTCCTACAGCAAGAAGTTTGGACAAAGCCAAAAATAATGGGGGGACAAAGGCTCAAAAATAGCGACACTTTTAAGTACTGCTTTTACAAACTTAGAAAGTAGATAGAAATATGGATTTGCATTAGCATGTATTTTCTGAAGGGTATGAAGTCTGAAACTCAAATGTCTGCCATTATTTTCTGACTTCAAACCTCAATGATCTGCCAGTGATTTGCCAGAAGACAACAATTTTATGAGAAATAGACCAAAAATATGAGGCAAAATTCCAGACATTTTGTGAAAATTTGCACAGTTGAGAGGTATGCTGAACGAGACAAATAATACTTAATAATTTTAAATATTGCTCTTATAAAGTCAATAAGGCTGTCATTAGGTTTACGTACTTCTTGACCATAGTAGATCAATGTTATGCAGTTAAGCAGAATATACACTTTTTTGGGGTAATTATTGCCAGTTGTCTTTTTATTGTACTTTGGAGCTTTCCTCCTTGTGTCTCAGCTGAAAATGGACTTCTAGTCCACTCGGGCCTCCCCAGTAAACAAATGCCAAATAAATAAATAAATAAATATTATGCACTTTATTATGCACACACGATAGCTGGTCCTTGGAAAATTTTCTTACATGAAACTGGTCCTTGGTGCAAAAAAGGCTGGATACCGTTGACCTATAGGATAAGCCCATTGATCTGGAATCAATGTGCTGAAGTAAGGCAGCAACAAACACTTAAATTATTTAGAAACAAACATAAAGAACAAATTTTTAACGACACCTAATGGTCTTTCTTCCATGACAACAGCTAGTCTTTGCAGCTATTTTTGCATTGGCATCTTCCTTGTAAAGACATACTTTTAGCACATGACAACTGGTTGAATTTCTACCTTAACTGTAAATTCGGCAAATAATAAAAATAATGATAATAATAATAATAATAATAATAATAATAATGAATAATAATAATCATCACTGAATTTATAGTTGTAAATAACTTACAAATGTATTGTCACTACTTTGTCACTATATTGTGTACAACTATATATATTCTTAAGTCTATGTGTAATTTTCTGTTTATGTCTTGCACAATAGCGCCGGGGATTGTGACAGAAAAGGGTTTGTCAATCAATACACTTACCCAGTTATCAAAGTGAAGTAAACAAAATAAAATCCTCTTAAATAATTGTTTAAAGTATTTTCAAGTTTTGTCATGGAATTCTAAAGGACATACACATACAATAAAAAGAAACAGAATTATGTAGAAAACTAAGAGGGAGCAGGCACATAATGTGTGCTTGCAGAAGGGAAAATGTGTGCTAATGTTTTATAGATTGTTTTTCATATTATCAACAAAAACTCATGGCCGAGTAAGTAGCTATTGGACACTCTACATGTTTAAATATGTCCATCTGGATTATGAAACCAGATAAAGGATGTCATTAGTCATGGTCAACTACAATATATATGTGTTTAAGGTTTCTGGTGTTTTATTTAATGATGTATCATATGAACCCACATCTGAGAATTTTTTTAACATCCCATATCAGAAAATCTATGTGTGGCTTGAAAAAAATATCTTCTGAGAGTTTTCCTATAACTCTGGCTGTGTTTGGTATCTCAACTACTTGTAAGAACTTATCTGATGCAACTTATAGGTTAATTGTTTCCTCACTTGGCTTTAAGACTGTGGAACTATCAACATGGATTGACATTGAGTTGTAAATGCCATACATGCTTTAAAAGATTCATAACATTTTTTGAGTATTTGGTGGGAATAACTGTCAATAAAAAATGTTAATGGTGATAGTAGATGAGAAGGATCTTTTTTCCAGCATCCCATATGATAACTGACATTGAATGACCTTGAATGATATCTTAACGCTATTTTTAAGAATACAATGTTTGATAATTCCAAGATTTCATTGCTTGATGAGGTGGTATAAATTGTTTTAATAACATCTTTATTTATTTATTTATTTATTAGTTATTTTATATATATATATATATATATATATATATATATATATATATATATATATTTTTTTTTTTTTGGGGGGGGTGGTATTGCTATGTGAAAAAAAGGTGTAGCCATGAGGAAGCATGAATTATTTCTTCTTTTTAGGATTTACTTTTCAGATTGACAATGCAAGTGCATATTTTTGGAGTGTCAGTATTTATAAAAAGAAAATTACTGAACAATTTGAATGCAACATGTACACAAAGCCTATAACGTTTTACATTTTAGTAGCCAACATCCATTATGGCAGAAAAAGTGGATGATTAAAGTCTGACTTATTAGGCTCTTCAGACTTATTTCTGATAATGATACATTTATACATTTTGTTCTCAATATTTTTAGAGACAGGGCAAAACAAAGAACTAATTAGTAAACCTGAATCAGAAATTTATAGAATGAGGACTAGTGATTACCCACCTATCTTGATGCAACCAGATTCAGGCATGAAGAAAAATGTCAGCATGAAAATATTAATTTCAAAACTTCCATGATCTTACCTTTCGATAAGAATGAGGCTGGGATTCAATAAAGCTGAATCTCCGTGCCAGAATAGTCTAGCAGGTATTGCATGGAATATGGCTGCCAAGCGATCCAGTAACAAGGCTGTGGGCATGCACGAGCCTCCCAGTACTATTCTGACATGGGCATCACTGAATAATGCTAATTACCTCATTTGCTGGTGAAAAACATGCAAATGAGGTAAATTAGCAATTCAGTAAGCAGACAGGCATCCGTGTCAGAGCAGTGTCTGCTGCAGAAGTGTATTCGGTTACTAACCGAGTACATTTCTGCAAATATCAAAACGGGGCATGAGAGCTCAAAGTAAAGCATGTATTATGTATATTAGGCATGCCAATGGCCAAAAATATGGCCATTGGCATGGACAACTGTTTCAAAATGATAAAACTCAAAGTTTATTTATTTTTTTGCCCAATTTCGGACGTTTAAGCGTAATGCAGTGGCTCACAAATGAGATTGTGCAGAAAATAAAAAAAATATATAAAAAGACAATTTTCCGTGAAACATGGAATTTGTCATTATAGCGGGTAGCATGTAGAACCAAACAATAACAGGTAACACTGGTAGCTAAGGAGATAGGCCTATCAAGGGTCTAAGGCAGTGGGGTATGCAAATGAGCTAAATTTATTGAATAGCAAAATGGGAGACTGTGTCCACCTGCACCTAACTGTGTAGGAGCTTTAGTGCTGTAGTGTAAGCAGGGGAAGCTGCTGACATAAAAAGGGGGTGAGTCATGCTTGGTCTAAGCACATTGGAGCTCCGCAACTTTTATTTGTGCTCAACTAAGCACAGCTAAAGCAAGGGTGTGTGTCTGAGCTAGTTCAAGAAATGCTGAGTGTGTTCACATCCCTGGGAGGGCCTTTTCTGCTCAATACTGTTTACTATAGCTATAGGGGTTTGTGCGGTGTGCTGCGTGGCTTAAACACAATGGAAACAATAAAAACAAAAAAAACAACAGGAACTAGCAAAAGTTTTTATATTTGAGCAGTGGGTTTGCACAGCATGCCGTGGGGCATTGAAGGGGCAGAAATGGGAAGAAAAAATAGGAAATAGCAGAATAAAGGCACTCAAGTACAAAAAATATAGCTGGCAGGTGGACTGTATCATAGTCAGCCAATCACACAGACAGCATCTGCAGCACACCAGTATAAACTATGCAAACACCTTTTAGTCTGTTTCTTCCAACAAACTCTGCAGCATTGGTGTACACAGTCAGGAGAATTTTAACTGACAAAATAATGTTAGGGGCTGCTGTCATTTTGATACATCAGTATGTGCTAGAGACTGAGGGGAGTGAGGAGGATAATCTTGACAACCATCCCAGACTGAGGAGGAGGAGGAGAAGAGTGTTCAGACGCAGGATAACCTACCAGGGGCTACATGGTCTGGAGATACTAGAGCGCTACATAGTGGGCAGGGACTTATTTCAGCAACTCAGTCAGCTGTGCCAGCCTCACATCAGACCCAGAGCTAACAGTGGAACACTCATCCGAGTTGAAACCAAGGTATGTGTAGCCTTAAGAATACTAAGCTACAGGTACCTTCCAAAGACCTACTCGGGACATCATGGGTATCTCACAGGCATCTGCATCCAAGGTACTCCACCAGTTCCTGGATGTCATGTGGACACATGCTGGTGAGCACATATATTTCCTCAGCACCCATGAGGAGAAGACCAGCAATATCTGTATCTTCCACCATATAGCAGACTATGAGAGGTACTGGGTGCCATTAACTGCATGCACATCCAAATAAAGGCAACACCTTGTGAAGATGGTAGAGTCTATATCAACCACAAGGGCTATCACTCCATCAACTGCCAGGTCATGTGCAATGCCCAGAGCATTATCATAAATGTGTGTGTGCTGGCAGCCCTGGTAGTTATCACGGCTCCCACATCTAGCATGCTTCACAGCTGTACCAGATATTTGCAAGGGGGGACATCCCATATGGCCATCTGGTGGGGGATGCTGGTTATGCACTGGATCCGTGGATGATGACACCCATCAGAAATGCACACACACACACACACACACACACACACACACACACACACACACACACACACACACACACACACACATTGAATAATGCCATAATGAGGCACATGCACAAACTAGGGGCATTATAGAGCATGTGTTTGGGATGCTCAAGTCATGGTTTCACTGCCTTGACATAACTGGTGGAGCCCTGCAGTACTCTCCAGCCACATATGCACACATGTTCATAGTATGTGCCATGCTAGACAATATGATCCTGTGGAAACAGCTGCAGCAGGAACATCACAGGCAAGGGCCACACAGCTCCCTACCATTGCCAAGGCCCCCACAGGCACAGGGGACTCAGAGGAGGAACCCCACTGAGCCTGCTCCTGTAGGCAGATGGAGACATGCCCAGTATGCCCAGGCCTTGGCAAAGAGGCAATGCATAGCACACATACTGACACTGTAGGGACCCAGGGACTGACACCTCTTTCTGACTCACACACACAATAAAATAGATGCCACACACATCACACTACCTGTATCTTACCATGTATAGGCTGTGTACTGCATGCATCCGACAGATCCAGCCCTCAAGCACCATCCTCACAACTGCCGCAAGCACATGGTAAGTCAGTCTTTTTAACAATAAATTAATGGAGCAATATATTGTTGTAGCATAGCTATGGTATCGCTGCATGCATGCAAGGGAATGGGGTGGCCTACCGGGATAGCAGCAGACAACTGACAGCTATGTGGGACAACAGGAAATGTCCACCCAGTACTGGCTTCTCCAGAGTATGCAGTAGTCTTCTAGGTGACAAATCTTACAGCAGTATATGTGGGGGGCTAATTAACTGGGGGGGTCATAGGTCACATGCATGGATGTCAACGTAGGTAACCCATACTCACCCCTCAGCCTCACCCACCAAGTCAACCATAGAAAAACATAACTCAATGTCTGTCAAAGGCCCAAAAATGGGGGCAATGATGAAATATTCCCATACAGACTTACACAGTGATATCACAGCAGGTCTTGCAGTTTGCAGTAAGGCTCTAAAGGGTAACAAGTCTGAAACCAAATGTCTGCCATTACAATCTAACCTGTGGTCTTTAGTGATATGCCTATAGTCTTCAAGACTATGCTAAATGGAACCAAATATAAAGGGAACATTAGCACAGTATGTGCAAATGTGGACAGCTGACAGGTGTGCCCCCCATACACACCATTGTTCCCATAGAAATACAGTAACAGCAATGTTTGTAGGGTATTAGCAGCATAGTACACATTCCCAGGGCTGTCACAATCAACTTGATAACTTGTTGCATGGCCACAATATGCAGGGGTTAATGAGCTATGTATATGTGTGGTCAATACTGTCAGTGTTTGGTGTGCACTTACTACTAGCTGTCATGTCTTAGAGGCCTAGGTACAGTACTGTGGTTGACAGGGTCCATGTTCCAAGAACTGCACTGCCAACTATTCTGCATGTCAAATACAGGTACAGTAGGAGTTGTACACACTGTCTAGATGTCAATATCTGTTACTGCAGGAAATCTGGACAGGTCAGGGACAGAGGGCCACACATATGGACAGTACACAGCTTAGAGTTATCTACACAGTGCCTAACATACCTCTCAACTGTACAGACTTTTTGCAGAATGTCCAAGGGTTTGCATCATATTTATGGTCTCTGTATCATGAAATTGTGGTTTTCTAGTAAATTATTGGCAAATCACAAAAGACTAAAGTCAGAAAATAAGGACAGAGGGTAGTTTCAGACTTCATATCCTTTAGGGAAATGTATGCTAATGCAAAACCTGTTATTGTATCACCTTTCTATGTTTGTAAGGCCAATAATTAACAATTGTCCCTATATGTAGGCCTTTGTCCCAAATTACTTATGGCTTTGTCAAGATGTCTGGCTCTAAAAAGTCAGGAGGTGTGGTGCCTAGTAGAACAGCTGGTAGCTGAAGGTCAGTGTACTGCCAAGTTACAAAAGGCTGCCAACTTACTGTGTCAGCACTGACAACATGTCACTGGCCATCCATAGCCATGGAATGACAGGTTGTCACATAAGGAGCACAAGTATGCCTTGCAGATCTGTTCTGTTCATCCTAACATTGCATTTGCCTGTCTACTATTTGCAAAACAAGAAAAGGTCATGTCAAAACATCAGTGGCAGACAGTAGGGAAGTAGATGTTATACCCATGAGAAAAAGCAAGCAAATACCAAATTGGTCTCCCAACTGTCTATGCTTGGCAGAACAGTATTAACACCCTGACCCCATGTGTGGGCCTTTGTCTGATTGTCATATGGGCCTGTCCAGATGTCAGTCTGTGATAGTTTGACAGCTAGGCCAACATGTAGCCTCATAATAACATATAGCATCACAAACCATCTGAGGACCACATGAAATGTAGTGGTGCAATGATGGACAATCTGCTAAATAGGTACACTCAGAGGTATGAAGTCCATAACCTTGTGTGTGATGTTATGGCATTTACCCCGCTCACACCGATATTACAAATATATAACAGCAGCCACTGTGGGCAAAGCCTGTGACTGGACTACAGAAGGATAAAGAGACACACATAAGGGGAAGGGGAACCACTGGCCAGACAAATGGAGAATGTGCACACCAGAACAAATTGTGCAGTAACATAGGTGCCATGCAGTGTATCAAGTCAGTAAATATCACCTGCAAATACACAACATACTCCATTTAAGTGGAGGTCCACAACAAAACAAAAGCCCAAACAAAGGACACCTCAGAGGCAAAAACACATGAGAACTCCACAAACCTACATACCACAGACCATGCAAACTCCACACACCAAGGTCTTGTAAACGCTAAGGCCTTAACTCAAATCCCAAACACCTACCCTACACAGATAGGCTAACAACACTGTCCCTCTACTGCATTCCATACAGTCTCTGCTGAGGTGGCCCCTGTCTGGCATATAAAGCAATCCAGACCCTGCCTTGATGGGACTGTTGCACAACTGGAAGTCAAGGCCCACTCAATCAAGCTATAGGCGCAGAATCAACTGGTCTGTGATATCAGTATGGCTTGTTGGTGTGACATATATGTGTCCCACACACACTCCCCCATCTGTGGAATACACTCCCTGTCCACATCAAGCCAAGTGCCTCAATACCCCTAGTGATGTGCTCCCTGTATAAGTGTATGGGAAGCACAAAGTGCAGTGCTGTGATTTCACCTGTGTCCCTGCTGGACAGGGGCTCAGTGTGCTAACATGTCTTAACATGGGATATACTCTTGTCTGTGTGGGTTATATGGGCTTCAGGGCCAATACCCTCCTAATTTCATATCAACCTATCAACCTATACACAACTGTCTGTCAGAGGCTCACCACATTACTCTGTACTGCTCTGCCACTGACATACCTGGGAGTCACAGTGCTGTGTGGAATATACTACACATATAACGGACATTTCTGATCAGCAGAATGCACACTGTACCCACACCCATATCTCTCAACTCTGACAGCAGGACATCTAGAAAAAGTCATAAATAAAAGTGGGACAAAGGCCCAATGATAGGCACGTGTTGTAAATATTTCTCTTACAACTTGAGAAAGTTGGTAGAATGACGGGTTTTGCATTAGCAGGAATTGTCTGAAGGATATGAAGTCTGAAAAACTAATATCTGTCATTATTTTGGAATGTCAGTCTTTAATTATTTGCAACTAACTTGCCATAAAAAACAGACTGGATGAAACTTCTAGACAAACATCTGGACAATCTGCCAAAAACTGTACAGTTGAGAGGTATGGCCACACCAGGATATGAATTTTCAGGTAAGAAGAATACCACACAAGCAGGAAATCCCCACCCAGTAAATCACCAAGTTGCTGGTCTGTTTAAACAGCTTCATCAGTAGCCACACCTCTCAACTGGCCATTTTGGGCAAGAATGTCTATAGTTGGGCTCATAATATTGACCTGTGCATCATACATCTTGTATTTCTCTGGCAAAGCATTGTGATGATCTGAAGATGTCTGTCACTAGGTAATGACACAATACATTCCAGTGTCAGATGTCAGATATGCCAGAAAATGTCTGATAAAAGAAACCCTGTACCTCTAGCAACTTCCTGTTTACTCTTGAGAGGTATGGTTGTAGCACACAAAACCCTGGACCGGAGTACAACTGTCTGCAGAATGGAGTCCCACTCTTACTATAGACGATCATACTGGGCATGCTCCTACACTTAGAGAATCAAAGTCCATGTTGGAACCCACATCGGATTATATAACTGTATTGTGCATATATGTCTTTGCATACAGACAGCTATGTACACATTAACTGTCTCTACACACACCCATCAGACAGGATTGCCCTCAGCTAGCTGTAGGTGGCCCATAAGTGATATATCTGCATCTGTTGTGTGTGATACACAGACATATATATGGGCAACATATAACAATATGTCATGGATGTGGGGAAAAGACAGACAGTGATAGAGAGAGACACACAGGGAGACACACACAGAGAATGAGGTATACACAGGGATATCCTGAATGGCATAGAGTGATGTCCTGCTGCAGATAGTGGCATACCTGTCATAACCAGTCACACGTGCCAGCATGATGGTGAACTCCATTTGTGTAATACTACTGAGGAGGGGTTGTAATATGATATCACCTGCCTTTGTGTGTGTGGGGGTGCCAATAGGTTTAAGTATTAAGAGGCTGTTCCCACTCAGTACACTTTCCATTGCCCTACTTCACAAGATCTGCTTATGACATTCACCTTAGAAGTACCATTGGATATTTCCCAGCCCTATAAGCTCTGTAGTGCATGTGAAAACTGCATAGTACTATCATACAAATAACTAGATAGATAGGGGCTGTAATCTCAGTTCTGGTCTGGTCTCAGTTCTAAGTATGTATGCATGTGTGTGTGTGTGTGTGTGTGTGTGTGTGTGTGTGTGTGTGTGTGTGTGTGTGTGTGTGTGTGTGTGTGTGTGTGTTTGTTTGAAGGGGAAACAGTTCTAGGACATTCCCACCCAGTACACTTCCCAGTGCCCTACTTTAGCTGTCCTGCTGATTTCATTCCCCTTAAAAGAACCTTTGGACAACCCTCAGCCCTGTAAGCTCCATGGCATGAGTAATAACTAAGTAACAGTATAGTACAAATAACTAGATAGGCAGGGGTTCTATTCTCGGTTCTGGCAAATGTGTGTGTAAAGGTGTTTATAAGTGTGTATATCTGTAGGGTAATTTCCCATTGCCATACTTTGCAAGGGCTCTTGATGTAATTCACCATACACATACCTTGGGACACTGTTAAATCCTATAAGCTCTATGGTGTGTGTGATAACTGCATAACACTGTAATACACATAAGTCAATAGATATGGGTTCTAAACTCAATACTGGCAACTGTGTCTGGGTGTGAGAGTCATATCCTCCATCTGAGAGTGTGTGTGTCTGCGTGTGTGTGTGTGTGTGCGTGTGTGCATGTGTGCGTGTGTGTGTGTGTGTGTGTGTGTGTGCGTGTGTGTGTGCGTGTGTGTGTGTGTGTGTGTGTGTGTGTGTGTGTGTGTGTGTGTGTGTGCGTGTGTGCGTGTGTGCGTGTGTGCATGTGTGTGTGTGTGAGAATCATATCATCTGGGGGTGTAGGTTATCCCATTTTGAGACATGTACCACCCTGTACACTTCCCATTACCCTACTTTACAAGGCCTGCTGATGTCATTCACCTTAGAAGTACCTGTATACATTTATCAGCCCTCCAAACTTTGTGGCATATGCAATGACTGTGTAATACTATAGTACAAATAATTAGACAGGTAAGGATTCTAATCTCAATACTGACAACTATAGTAGTGTATGTGAAGCATATCCCCTGTGGCTGTCATGTTTGTAGGTTATACCATTTTAAGGCCTGTTGAACCCCTTACCATGACAGTACTTTAAAGAGCCTGTTAATGGCATCTGCCTCACATGCACCATGTAACACTATACAGCCCATACCAATGATCTGTACATATGTACATGGAATATCCAGATGTTTGCAACCTATACATGGTCTGTGTCTCTTAATAATGAGCATTCCTGTGATATGTTTGCCAAACATGTTACAGTCTCCATAGTGACACACATGCCAGCATCAGACATCGTACCTGACTGACACATCATGCTGATACAAAGTTGGTGACTATCACTTGTCCAGGTTTGTAGGAGCAGTAGATGAGACCAATCGCTATTTCTGGTGGGTTATCCCACCATCTATGAAGGCATTTGCAAGATTACTTGCTGTAAGAGATTGTGTGTTATGTCCCAGGCATATAATCTATGTGGAGCATGTCATGTGCATGTAGCACTATATAGTACATACAGGTGGATATGTAGGGTTACTAATATGTCTATTGGCAACTGTGTATGTGTTTCTGTATGTACATACCCTGTTGCTGTCTTTACTGTGTGTATGTGATGGCTATACCATTTTATGTTCCTCTTCCACCCTGTGAACTCCTCCATTGCCAACCTAGTTTCAGACAATACAGAGTCATCCACCTTACAAGCACAGTTGGACAGTTTCTAACACAAAGCCACTGTGGTGCATGCAATGGTCATATCACTGTGTATTATATATAAAAAGATGAGTAGGTCATCTACTCTGAGAAATGTCAACTCCATGTGCATGTGTGTTTCAATGCATATCCCCATGCAGCAGTGTGAGCGTGTATGTCAGATGGCTCTACCATGTTAAGTGCATCTGAACCTACCACTGGCAATTCTAACAGCCCCTGCAATTGTCACTCACTTGAATAGTAGTGGCAGACACTGCAACACTACATTACCTCTTTGCTATTTATGTTATGTATCTAGCACTATCATTAATAAGACTGTGCAGGTAGGGGCTGTGCTCACCCCCTTCAACAGCTGCCCCATGTACAGGACTATGACTCTGTGTTCACTACCAGCATGAGAAGCCAGACATGTGTATTAGTTAGCAGACACACATGCTGGTTATTGTCAGGTTAGACAAACACAGGCTGACCTGTGTCAGAAATACATACCCCAAACCTATCATGCACAGTACCATGCATACCCTCATCAACTGCATGAAGGTTGAGTGGATGGGACAGAAATGGCAGGGGCAACAGGTGCTGATAGGTGAATCTGATGCAGTTAAAGTATTGACTAAGCTTGTGAGGGACCTAGTGCCAGTACTCAAGTAACCTCCTCTATATGTGTGAGCCTGTGGTAATACAGAACACCCAAGTGACATGTATGAAGGCTAACTGTCAGTGTCAAGGGTATGTATGCAAGGTCACACTGTCTGCCCCAATTGTCCCTCACACACTGTTGCATGTAAAAACACCTGGTAAACATGGACATATACAGCTGTGCCTTGGCTATGTAAAGGTCACTGTGTTTCCATTCCACCATACTCTTCATTGCTACTGTCAGCAGGCCCAAAGCCTGCAGACACAGACACGTGGAACAGAAACAGAATACAGTACGTGACACTACAGTCAGTCAGCCATATGAACAGCAATAATGCATCATGGCTAAAAAGTTACATACACCTCGATGTGTACCCAGAACTATTGCCAGCAGACAACATCTTACACAGCATTACATTACTACACTGCATTATATTCACCCTGTGCATCAGACCCATATAAGTATGTCCCTGGATCATGGTATGGATAACAGGGATGTGGCACAAGTATTATCACATGCACAGAGTGTGGTGTGGGATTGCCAGAGGCTTAGGCTGGGCCATATGGTTGACATTGTGTGTGTGTGTGTGTGTGTGTGTGTGTGTGTGTGTGTGTGTGTGTGTGTGTGTGTGTGTGTGTGTGTGTGTGTGTGTGTGTGTCTGGAGGGGTGGTGTTCAACTGGGCTATGCTGAGAAGCTGTGCATGTCCATCAGTTCTGGGTTGGACATGGCCTTGTATGTCAGGCAGAGATCACCTCTGAGTAGGCGGTATGCAACCAAGTGCAGCTGGTGTTTCTTCAGTCTAGCTGCATAGGGCATCTGTTTGAGGCCAGTGACCTCTTGGTAAGGTACTTCTGTGGTCTTTCCAGCTGTTGCAGGTGTCTTGTAAGGTACATCCCAAATGGGGCGTTGTACTCTATGATGGGTCTGATGAGTGATGAGTAGAGGGGCACAATGATCTCTTTTGATCTGGATGCAACCCCTTTTGTGATAAGGTGGGCCACGTAGAAGGATTTTCTAACCACTTTGGCAATGTGATTATCAAAGGAGAGATTACTATCTACTTGGGTACCCATATCCCTTATTAAGTCTTCCATATTTAGGGGACTACCACCTATGTGGTAGTTTGTGGGTACTTTGTTTTTTCCAAAGGGGATGACTATGCACTTTATGGCATTTAGCTTGAGGCCATGATTTTGACACCAGGTATCCATCTCAGTGAGACCCTTTTGGAGGATGTCTGTGCCAGGCAGAGAGTCAATTATAGCCCCTAGTTTGCAGTCGCCTGCTAACTTGGTCAGCCATAGTCCTCCTGTGCTTGCCTGTACCTCTGAAAAGTGTATGCCAAACAAGAGGGCTCCTAGGACTGAGCCCTGGGGAACACAACTTGTAACAAGTTTAGAGTCAGACCTAGCTCCTGCAACTCTTACCATGTGGGTTCTGTCCGTGAGCCAGTTGGCAACTCATCTTGTGATGTTATGGTTTATGTTCAAGCTGGTTAGCTTGTCTATAATACCAGAATGGGGAATGGTGTTGAAGGCCTTTGAGAGGTCTAGGTAGGCTGTGTCTACCACATTTCCCTCATCTATAGCCTTGGTAACTGTCTCAAAGAAGTCCACCAGGTTTAGGAGGCATGATCTTCCCTTAACAAAGCCGAACTGGGTAGGGTCCAGTGTTTGGAGGTTCACAATGTCTCAGTTAATGAGTTCCATGATTATGCACTCCATAGCCTTGTAGACCAAGCTAGTCAGGCTTATAGGGCGATAGTTCCCAGGGTCTGTTGTGGCTCCACCTTTGTGGAGCAAAATAACCATTGCTGTACGCCACTCTATGGGTACATAACCTGTGGAGAGGCAGAGTCTGAGCAGTGTGTTTAGGTGAAGGGTTAGTTCATCTTTGAGCTCGTGTAGGATGCAGCCTGGGACACCATCCGGTCCCATTGATATTGTGTTTTTGGCTTTGGAGAGGCCTGTTTTAACCTGACTGTCTGTGATTTCAGGGGTTCTACATTCTTCTGGTATGGTTATGGGTCCTTTTGAGGGTGAGAGGGAGGTGAAGTTTGCGCTGAACCTGTCTGCCAGGATGTTGGCGATATCGGTCGGTTCAGTGTATTTTGTGCCATTCTGCACTAACTCTGAGCAGATCTGAGCATTGCCACTTAGATTCTTGACATAGCTAAAGAATGCCTTGTGGTTATTTTTGGAGTCCTTGGCAATTTTTCTTTGAAAGCTTGCCTTGGATGATTTTATGAGGGATCATAGTTTTTTGCTTATACTGATCAGGGATGTCATCTCTTCTTGGGATTTTACTCTTTTCTGTACTAGTTTCCTCCTTCTATTGTATAGCTTGTTTATGGCAGGAGTCCACCAGACTGGTTTCCTTTTCTTGGAGGAGTGAGTCTTGGTTTTGCTTCGGATAGCACAATCCATGCATTCTTGTAGGTGCCCGTAGAATGCATTAGGAAAGGATTTTGCAGCTTGGACAGCATTATCCTTTAGCATGGGGGCTTTGAAACTTTCCACCTCGGTCTTAAGTAATGTGAAGTTTGCTTCTGAAAAGTTTTTCACAGTGGCTTACTTGTCCGGGGGTGGGGGCAGTATGTGGATATCCAAAGTGATTTGTTTATGGTCAGATCTAACCAGCGAGGGGTTGACCTCCGGTGTGGAGCACCAGTCAACCATGTTGGTGATGACCAGGTCCAATATATTGTCACCTCTGGTGGGAGTATTGACCAGTTGATCCAGGGCATTTAAGTTTATAAATTCTAGGAAATGTTAGGCAAGGGAGTTAGTACTTGAGTGGTTCTTCCAGTTACTGTTTGGGTAATTGAAATCATCCAATATTAGGATGTTTGGTAGGATCTTTATATTTCCCAGTGTTTTCAGAAATGTGGAATGGGGGTACTGGGACATGGTGGGTGATCTGTAGCAAGCTACAATTTTAATCACAGTTTTGCCCGTTGTTAGTTGCACGTGGATGATCTCTGAAGCATCATGCTGTGCCACTAACCTGGAGGTGTGGGTATCCTTGATGAATATGGATATGCCCCCGCCTTTTGTATTTTGGTCTGGGTTCTGTGGCTGAAATGTATGGTATGAGTTGTAGCCTGGTAGTGCTGGGATGCTCTCTGGAGCCTTAAACCAGGTTTCTGTTACTGCACATATATCGATTTTCTCCATACTGAGGAGTGTCTTGATTGCATGCATTTTGAGGTTTAGACTTCTGGCATTGACTAGTATTACCCTTAGTTTTTTGTTACTTGTGCTATTTATGGCAGTGGGTTTGTCTTTTGAGCCTTTCCTAAAAAAGGCACTATGGGGTTGGCAAGAGCCTTGGCCAGTTTTTGAAAGCCTAAGGGTGACAGGTGCAAGCCATCTCTAGCAACTGCCACTATGGGACTGTGAATGTCCACAGCCATATTTGCTCTCAGCTGATCTTTTTGCTGACCTACATCCAACTGGCCGATGCCCTACACCAAATCATGCTCAAGCACAGACATTGCACGGTCAAGCAGTGATAATGTCTCACCTCACCATCTATCCACAACATTGGCAAAATGATGTATGGCATCACAAATGCTGTGGAGGTCATCAGGTATGGCAGGAAGCACTGCATTCATGACCCTGAGCATCTATCTGGTGTTGCAGGCAGTACGTGCCTGTGCCTCCATTACTGACAATTACATGCATCTGGTGACACCTGCTGTGACACTTGTGACAGGGGCTTGATGGTCAGCAGTCCTCTGTTGAGCACCCCTGCCCATCTGCCTTTGTATGACCTCACCTGCTGTCTGGCTATGGCTAGTGTCTACAATCACATTTGCCATTGTCACCACATTAGCCTATTCCATGCCACCACCCTCCAACTGTCCTTTATCTGTGGCTGCAGGGGACTGTGTATGTGTGGGCATACTGACTGTGTGTGGAGACACTGTGGGTAAAAGTGGGATACCATCCAATGGCACAGATTCAGCCCCCATAACCCCACCTGTGCCTCACTATGACCACTATCATCATGAGAGTCTACTAAGATACTGACATCAGATTGTGAGGGGGAGAGACAGAAAGTAACTGTCACATACCCCCTGCATTGCTGCCTATTGAAATAGCTGCTTTCAGTGTCCGCCCTTTGACAATGCATGGCCCCCTGCATTGCTTCCTATTTACATTTCTTATTTTCAGTGTCTGCAGACACTGAAAGCGCTTAGAAAGTACAGGGGGAGTTGCCAACTTGGATGTGCAGGCACTACTAAAACATGCCACCCGCACTCAGTAGTGTTCTTTTCTGCTTAGCCTTATCAGTAGCACACCTTCATGAATATGTAAGGCACGCTGCAGTTAAGGCTATGTGGAAACAGAGACCATTCACTCCATGCAGGAATGACACTATTCCTGCATGGAGTTCATTGAATCCTGGAGTGAGAGATTTTTGAGGCACATAAAATGGCATAAACTGGTATTTAACCATTAAGAGTGATCCACTCAAACAGGTTTTGGGGAATGTACCTTAGTTTGTTTATAAAAGGAGCATTAATCCTAAGGATAAGCTTGAAAGTAATTATAATAAGTCTGAATTTTATTCAGGTAACATCAGTAAAATGAGTAAACGTGGCAATTGTAGTCCATACAGATTTATTAAAAACACTACTAATTTATCTGATCTGGGATATAAAAGGACTGTTTGGAGTCTAGGAAATTTTAGTTATGGAACAAAGGGATTATTTTATATCATCCTTTGCATATCTTGTGACAATTTATATATGGAGAAGATAGAATGTCTCCTTAGACAAAGATAGATTTTACCAATGCCCTTAGCAGGTGTACATAACAAAGTACCAGTTTCAGAAATTTATATTTTTGGGTTGGAACAAATTTAATACCTTACAAAAGCTGGAAACTGTGATGATATCAGTATAAGAAGTTGCTGTGGCAATTGTGATTAAATTCCTTGGTGCACCCAGGTTTAAATTATGGCATCGCCATAAACTGTGTTTTCAAAATGAAGATTGAGCAATTATAACATTATTACTTATTTAATAGTGTATATATTTTATTTTATTCATTTATTTATTTTTCAATTTTTGTTCACATGATTTGTTGTTCATTTTATTTTGGTCCCATGGCTTAAATTAATATTTATGGGATTGTCTAGCATTGTGTTCTTTGTATTCTGAAGAAGTCTCTAATAAATGTGTGACAAAAGTGCTCTGTTTTATTGAATGATATTTTGACAATGTCTTTCATTATTTTTGGTATGAGACAAAACTGCCCATTGTCCCCTGAATTATTCATTCTAGGCTTGAAAGAGCTAGCCAGTTGTGTTTAACAGTTCTTAATACAGAAGGTTCTGTTCCTTTTCTTTATTCATTGACAATTGCCTTCTTCTGAGTTCTAATATACATCGAAGGTATGCACTGTATTAGTTAACATTTATCAGTAGATGGGGAAATTATCCAATCTACAGCTAAACTTCAGGTAGTCTTCCAAAGTTAGCTGCAGTCAACTTACTCATATAGTGAAGCTGGGTGGCAGTGAGGAATCCTATGTCCATTTTGGGATTTCTCATACAAACAAATGTGTTGTTTTTAACCAAGAAGGTTAGAACTGAGCACATGAGTAAAGTATTTCAGTTATACACAATTTCAGGTAGAACAAAGGTGGTTATGGCCGCAGAATTGCTCACAAAGTGCTGTTGTAACTTCAAACTGAATTGAACAAGGTCATTTCAGTGGCTTTGGCACATAGCATTTTGATGGCTAATACTTAAATCCCCATTTACTATGGGGACTGAGGGTACCATATGCAAGAAACTGTTGCAAAAAAGAGTAAAATCCCATGGTTGGAGAAACTCCATGGTCAGCCTCAGTAAGAAGCTGAGATCCCTCATAAAATCCTCCAAAGCTAGTTATGAAAACAAAATTGCCACTGAGTCTAAAGACAACCACAAAGTATTCTATAGCTATGTCAAGAATCTCAATGGCAACACTCAGATCTGCTCTGAGTTACAGCACAATGGCACTAAATATACAGAACCAACTGATATTGCCAACATCCTGGCAGATAGATTCAGTGCTAACTGTACCCCCTGTCATCCCCTAAAGGGCCCATCTCTATACCAGAAGAATGCAAAGTTCCTGTAATCACAGCTGCGCAGGTAAAAAACACACTATCCAAAGCCAGGAACACAGCATCCATGGGACCTGACGACATCCCAGGCTGTGTTCTACATGAACTACAGAACGAACTGGCACCCCACCTAAGTACCTTGGTCAATCATAGCCTTACCTCAGGTTATGCGCCCACTGAATGGCGCACAGTGACAGTTATCCCACTCCACAAAAGGGGAGCCACCACAGACCCCAGAAACTACCGCCCCATTAGCCTAACAAGCCTGGTCTGCAAGGCTATGGAACGTATCATCATGGAACTTATAAACAATGACATTGGTAATCTCCAAACTCAGGACCCCACCCAGTTTGGGTTTGTAAAAGGCAGATCTCGTCTGCTAAACCTGATAGACTTCTTTGAAGCAGTCACCAAAGCCATAGATGAGGGTAAGGTGGTTCACACAGCCTATCTAGATCTCGCCAAGGCTTTCAACACCATCCCCCACTCTGGAATTATAGATAAACTCACTAAACTAGGTATAAATCCCTATGTAACAAGATGGGTTGCCAACTGGCTCACTGACAGAACCCACACTGTGAAAGTAGCAGACTCCACATCCAAGTTCAGACCAGTGACAAGTGGAGTACCACAGGGTTCAGTCCTGGGTCCTCTCCTGTTTGGTATCTACTTCTCTGAAGTACAGGCCAACACAGAAGGTCTTTGGCTAATGAAGTTCACAGATGACTGCAAACTAGGAGCCATAATCAAAACTCCAAAAGATGTGGACATCCTACAATAGGGCCTCGCTGAGACAGATGCCTGGTGTCAAAGCCATGGCCTCAAGCTCAATGCCAAAAAGTGCATTGTCATCCCTTTTGGTAAAAACTCAGTACCCATGAACTACCACATAGGTGGTAGTCTACTTAACACCAAAAGTGTGATAAGAGACCTTGGGACACAGGTGGACAGTAGTCTCTCCTTTGATAATCACATCACCACAGTAGTCAGGAAATCCTTCTATGTGGCACACCTCATCACAAAAGGTTTCTCATCCAGGAAAAAAGAGGTCATTGTTCCCCTCTACTCGTCACGCATTAGACCCATTATGGAGTACAACACCCCTTTAGGTATGTACCTCACAAGACATCTACAACAACTGGAAAGGCCACAGAAATACCTCACAAAGAAGATTACCGGCCTCAAAGAGATGCCCTATGCAGACCGTCTCAAAAAACTGCAGCTTTACTCCGTTGCATATCGTCTACTCAGAGACGATCTCTGCCTAACACACAAAGCTATGTCAAACCCAAAGCTTTAAGACATGCTCCACTTAAAGAAATCCCAGTCCCTACGAGCTACATGCTCTAGGGACCTAAACCTCGTCACCACAATAAACAGAACATGCTGGAGGGATAGATTCCTGTCCCAGAGACTTCTCATACTCTGGAACAAACTACCTATCTATATCAAACAAAGCTCCTCATTAGCACTCTTCAAGAAAAAATCTTGATGATTGGATGGGAGATAGGAAATTCATCCCGGGGATCACTTCTGTGGCTCTGCTCGACAGTGGCACAGGAAAATAATTTTCTTGGGTGGCGAAAGCCAGGGTACCTTTGGCTAGGCTTATATAGGCCCTAGGGCCAATAGCCTAGTACCTACCTATGAACCTATGAACCTATAATATAAGAAGATACCTGGTTGCCTTCATGATAGCTCAAAGCATTAGTACAGCAGAAATATAACTGAAGCTATCACCAGAAAGTAGGAAGGGTGGCTAAAGGAGTATACCAAGAACAAATAGTCTATTTGGTTAAGGAATTTATAGAGTATGGTGGCTGGATGTGGTAGTTGAAGCCTACTAAAGATATATGGGATCACACTGAGATGAGAAAGTGTCTTGATTTTATATCATAGGAACATTGGTGGAATAAGCAGTCAACATGCTGGAACCAAGTGATTATTATGATATGAATAACTGGTTGAAATACTTCATTGTATTACAAAATGAATACATATTAGAGCTACAGAAATGTCTTACACACTTTAAATCAGTTAATATATGACAACACTAACAAAGGAGGAGGAGTAAAATTCTATCTTGGAAGAAGTGGAAGTCTATCAAAAATGGGGAGGGCGTGATGTAGTTACAAACATATGCTGCTGAACAAGACCAACATGACTAAAAAGGTTATGAGAGACAGGTGGAATAAGGAAGAAGTTATTCTCCTGAATTTTCAGGAGTGGGTGTAGGTGTGGAAATCACTGTACTTGTTTAGAAGTTAGCCTTAGTACAAATGCACAAACGCATTTAATATATGGTTGGGATTATAGTCCAATTAAGATGTTATCAATGGGCACAAAAGTTAATAGTAACCATTGAAGGTGGAGGCCTAGTCATACAAGTGTGATTCATATAATATGTGATTGTATATCGGTGAGTGAATATCTAATACATCTGCAAGAGGACATATACCATGTTAAGCTTCCAGGGGGTGAACCTTTTGGTTATTAGGTGTAATGAACAAAACTATAGGATAACCGATGAATGTTTTTTGAGTATGTTGGGTATTAGCTAGTGTGTAAAAAAAATGTGTGCAGTCAGTTGAAGATGCTCTTCTCTAGTAAAAAATAAAATGTTAAAGTCAACCCTTATGGTGTATCTAGGTAAGATCCTTTTTGTCTTTAGAGATCCTGGGCCATCTAATTTTATCCCATGTGAACAGCAAGAAGTGTTTTGAAACTTTGGTCTATCAGGTATCTGTAGGTAATGGAAACAATTTATGAACTGCTGCTTCTAACAAAGTGTTCCTCTCTCTCAATTAGTTAATAGTTTTCTGCCTGATGAGATTGTAGAAATTGGGCCTGTTTATAAAATCAGTGTGACTCTGCTTTTGACATTGTTATGTATACTCACAGTTACTGATGATCCTTGGAGATAGAGTAAATAGTTGCAAACTGTAATATTTTGAGGTGTTATACATTTTATGTTAAAATGAATAAAAAGTGCAAAATAAATAAAAAAAACATGATTGCATCACATTCCACATAAGTCATTGAATATATTTCCTTTTCTTAAAGATTTCAGCAAGCATTAAGTGTACTTTTGTGCAACATGCAGAAAACATAAGTACGTCGGTTAGAGTGCACTTTCTTCAAAAACAGGAAGGAGTAAATTTGACTAGTGTAGAGATATAAATATTTAATCTATTGGTGCATGAATCTAGAAAAGAAAACTGGACAAACTGAGGAAAGAAAAGTGTGTACGCAGTCAGACTCAATCAGGGGGATTCAATAAAGCCTACCCGGTCATTTTCCATTGCATGCTCATAATGTCGAGATGTGCACACAGGCGCAAAAACTTTTAGATTCAGAAAGCACTGTGTCGAAGCATACACACACACACACACACACACACACACACACACACACACACACACACACACACACACACACACACACACACACACACACACATGCGTGTGCAGTCCAGGTAAACACAGTGGCATGGTAATTTCAGCATAGGCAGCAGGATTGCATGCTAATTAACAAATCTAACATGGTGGAGCTATTCAACAAGTTATAAAGCAACCCTGTAGACTCTGTGCTGGTGTTCCCCGTGAATTCCAAAACTTTTGCAAGACAGCCAGAGAAAGGAGACTACATGGACAGAATAAAAAAGTAAAAGGTGTGCGATGTATACAGAACTGAACTTAACATGTGACAGCATTAGATATAGGCTTTGGGGAACAAAATGAGTGTAACAATAGCAACATAATCCTTTATTTGTGCCATAACAGAAATGCAGCGTTGCTACCCTACCCCAAATGAACAGATTGCAAGTAATGCAGACAGATAAGTGTAAAAGTGTGTGCTAATCAAAATAAATATAAAAGCCATTAAACAAACTATTTATAGTTACATGTCAGCATATCCAATATTTAGCTGATGAAATACAAGCATATCATCTCAGTACTCCTCTGTGCAGATACATCTCAAAGTAATATCCTCTCTTCTGTGTTTAACACATAAACAATTCAGCTCTTCTTCCATTTCTCTAGCTATATGGTTGCTGTCTTGTCTAGATTCAGGACTGTCAGCACAGTGAAGATGCAAATGAGTTCTGAACTCATTAGGATTGCTAAATCCCAAAAAATTGGATCGGTGTAGGGCTGTAAACATACGGCAGGCACTCCTTCAGTGTTTGTGTTTAATGGATGGCAGCTGTGAATGCTTACATCAGGTGGGTGTGTCAGGTTAGATGTACAAAGTGTTACATGTATGTCTGTCAAGGTTGGAAATGCAAGTAAGCAGCACAAAATTGACAGGTTCTGTTTCATTAACATCCAACCTCCTCTTCATTTGTGTGTAAATTGTGTTTTCCTTTCAGTTTTTTATTATCATTTTATTATTTTTGGCCATTGCTTGCATGATGCGGTACTTAGAGCAATCACAGGCAACTTAAGAATGAAAGGAAGATTTGGTTGTGCTTATCATGTTTGCGTGGTGCTTGATGACGGGCAAAAGATAAACCTTAAGAATGACTAGTACATAAGGAAATGCCATGTAGCTATTCCAATGGCATCATTGCTAAAGTATGCCAGTTAGTACTGAGTCTGTGGAATACAACTGCTTCTTAAATGACTCTGTGGTGGCATGTGTTAATGCATTTAAGGTAGGGATACTTTCCTTTTTGGAGGCAGATGGTGCTGGGTTCACATACAACTGAATCTAACACTTTTAAGAAGTTTTTCATTACCGTTGTTGCACGTTGGTGTGTGATGTCCACCATCACACAATAATGCATTAAAAAAAGAAATGAGGAAGATAGGACAGTGGTTAAATAGGGATGCTAAAGTCTGACAGTTAGTACTGAGTCTCTGGAATACACCAAACTACTTAACTGACTCTGGCAGCATGTGTTAATGCAGTGATATATTCCTTTTTGGGGCTGGATGGCACTGGGTTCAAATACTATTGAATCTAACACTTTTAATTACTTTTGTATTACTGTTGCTGCTTGTTAGCATGTGATGTGAGCCATTGCACAATAATGCATTAAAGAAAAGAAATGGAGAAGATAGGACACTGGTAAAATGGGGGAGCAAACAGGGAGAAGAACAAGTGGAAAGCAATACAGGAATGTGCAGGAGGGAGGAAGGAAAGAACCATACCTGTACATTTCTTCAACAGTAAAAACTGATAATATATGCAGAATATTAGTTGAATTTGGACTGTCAACTCCAGGGAGAGAGGTGACCACAACACAATCATGTTATATAGCCAATTGGACTGAACCAAGTGTATCAAGAAGATATGTGTGCAAAATGGAGAGATATGCATGGGACATTTTTTTGGGGGGAGGGGGCAGGTGCCCATTATTTATTTATTTATTTTTTATTGAAAGAGAGAGAGAGAAAAACATTGGGGAAGGCACATAGGTATGTCTGGGTCTGGTAAGTTGGTTAGGTGAGGAAGAAATTGCAGACAGACAAGACAAACAAGACAAGAAACAGGGACAGTGATGGACACAAGATGTTGGTGGACACCATGGATGAAATGAAGATGGGGACATCCAGGACCCATTGTCATCAAGCTGGGTGACAGTGAGAATTAAGTCCTTACCCACTGGACTGCCATCACTGTCAACACACTCTGCCACTGGCTGGAGCACTCATCATCTCCTTCTCCTCCTGGTTCTACATAAAATGAGGGAGAGCAGCCCCTCCATCTGGCATAGGTGTGCACCAACAATGGGGTGCACAACCCTATGCACCATCCCTGGCAGTTCAGCATGGGTAATAAGCTCAGCACGTCTGTCATTGCTCATGCAGGGGAACCACTGGATTATTCTCCTGGGGCAAGACTACCTGAGGGAGGCAAGTAGTGCAGGGGTAGCAGAGCTGGTGCTACCAGACTGGCTCTCAGGCATGCTAGACAAGGGTGCCTGGGACAGTGGAATAGGAGCAGGTGGATCCTGTGGGGCAGGTCTACTCAGCTGTGCTCTGGAGCATTTCATGGTGTGGTACACATGGATGACAAGGATGAATTTTGACAACACATAATAATGTTAAAAAAAAGAGAGAGAGATAAGGGTTGGGGTGAGAGAAAAAAAAGACAAGATTAGTACCTTCATATGTAACATACAATGCATTAATACAGTTATTTTACTCAATTGTCTTAATCTTCACACTTAAGACTACCTCCCCCTAACAGATAACTATTACTTTTAAGACTACCAGCTCCTAACAGATGCACAATATACTACATATTGTCGCAAGTACTCCTTCAGATATACATATATTGCACATACATGTGTTCCAATTTTATAAATTACAGTTTAGAGCAGGGCACGTGTGCCACTGGTATGGAGCTTTTATTTTAAAACTTTAAGTTACACATAATTGAAGAATTAACAGTACTGTATACTTGGGAAGTGTGGTATTTGAACCCACCACTTCTGACTAAAGTCTAATAGTGTACACTTGATTCGTGTTACAGACTAATGCATACATACTTGCTTTTACAGTTGAGATATGCATGCTCAATTTGATACAACTGTATAAAATACTAAACAAACATCTTTACTTTTTAATGCCTCAATAACCCTACTCTTCTGCTGCATACATACCACATGCCTCCCTCACCCTTACCAACCTTGCACCACAGGTCCTAACATTGCACTCCCTTTCCATGGCAGCTGTGGAAAAAACAGAGCAGAACAAAATACCATTATGAATACTAGTCTTGTATCATGCAGTTATACATTCCTTTTTTGGGGCCAGATGGTACTGGGTTTGAATACAACTGAATCTAACACTTTTATGTGCTTTCATAGTACTTGCAAGTGCTCTCTGTAGTTTATACTTACACACCCGTGGGAAGTCCTGTCCTTAATTCCTCAGTATAAGCATTGAGGGTACCCCTCTTCCTCCTCCGGAGATCATTGTAGTAATGTCTACATCGGTCACCAGTGCAGGGGATACCAGTGGCACTGGTTACAGCCTGGGCGAAACTATCTCAAGCCACTGACTTATTCTAGGACCCAGAATAGCTCCTTGCAACAACCTGGCACTGTGGTGTTTCACTAGGAATCCATCAAAACTCTTGGACTCTTCGATACCCCATCTCTGAGACCTAAATCTCACCCCCTCCACAAATGCCTGCCATGTCCATCATGGATCAAGAGAATGGAGAAAGATGTTTTCCACCAATTCCAGCTATCACATTTACTGGGAGTGTGCACACTGTTTGAAAATGTTGTGTGCCACTTACCATCACACAAACACCGTGTTCTGGAGTGCGCATTGTGAATCAATGTATTTGTTTGATTGTAAGCTGTGCGTAACAGTGGGAAGTAATGCAATTTCAAGGCTATTTGATGTACAGGCAGTTATGTATGTGTGTTTGACAAATGTGAAGGTAATGGCAGTCCAGAGAGCAGAAATATACTTACAGGAATATAGTACATAGTATACCCACAGTCATACATTTGATAATAAATGTGATAATACATATATAAATAAATAACACAATATTAGTGTCTCAGCCCTCATATATATATATATATATATATATATATATATATATATATATATATATATATATAATTAATATCCTATACACTATGTCAAGTTGCTATAAGTGAGAGTGACTATAATGGGAAGTAGAACAACAGTAAAAGCTTATGGAATATGCTGTATTTGAACCCAGGACCATGTGAATGGCAGTCCTACACTAACATCTGCTGCCAAAAATCAATTGCAATAACACCTGTTCATGGTTCAGTTCATTGCTATAAACTGCAATGTCACAAGAGAGACAAAAAACATTGCACATGCTGTACTAGAACCCATGACTTTTTGTACTCCAGCCCTACACTTACACCTGTTGCCACAGGACATAGCTTTGATTTAATGTATCCGGTTACTATTTTTGGCTGTCTACTTTCTATGTGGTCCACTTATCCAGTTTGCTCACTGCCATGCTTTGCACAAATGAGATAAGCACTGCAAAGCCTGCCATCCTTTTTCTCCAGATCCCATGTTTGCACTAAGTGGGGCATCGTGCAAACAGTGGCCAGAAAAAAAAAAGAAGGGAAAAAAAAGGGAGAAATAGTTGAAATGAGGAAAAACAATCAAAGACATACACAATAGAAAATGTTAGTACGCATGAGCTATTTATGCATAGGTCTGGATTTCAACTATCAGTCCAATGCACCTTCAGGAAACAGGATGGGTTCCTTATCCCTCTTTGTCACACAAACAGCTTTGCAGCAAAGAACTGAAGTCATTCTTCACACAAACAACTGCAATGAATATACACTGATAAACCATAAATTATTTGTACATTTATTAATTTAATTTTATTATATTTGGACATAGTGCACTTAGTAATCATGCAACCTGTTATGATTATTGGTTGCAAATATACAGCTCTATCTTATCTTTTTGTGTTTTTTGGTCATTCATCAGTTATCTGACCAGTACTCTGATGCATGCAGTATGTAAGCCATTCTATATCATTGGCCTTAAAATGGGAATAATATGATAAGCATTTGCCAATGACTGAAGGGTAGGTTTAATGGCACAAACAAGCACAGAATGCTATTTTTTTGGAGAGCAAAAGTGACATACCATTATGGGACATACAAATGTACACTGTTCTTTTGAGGGGGAAACAATGCCTGAGGCCCACTATTTAATAATTGACACATATAAGTCAAATAAGTCTCTGCTGTCACATATTAAGGTAATTTCTGTATGCATTTCTCACTTTTTACTTGCTTACTGTAACAAGTGATGAAATGCAAGGATATGCCATAATATTATTAAACAATACACTCCAGGTTCATGACTTACCTTGTAAATACAGCATTTGACTCAAATACAAGCAGTATATAGCCAATACACGTGGAGGTAAAGGTTGTATGTGTTGCCTGGCATTAATGTTACTATATGCTTGTGAGTGGGAGGAAGGCTTTAGGCTCCTAGTTGGTGAATGAGTATGCTACACACTGTCTCTTAGCCAAAGCAAGGGCATATTGAGCATGCCTATATCTGCCTATACCCACAGCAGCTGGTTGTTCCCCCTCTGACTCTTCATCCATCTGTAGCTGTGGTGATCTTGGCATTGGTGGTGGGATGTGTACTCCTTCCCCTTGCTGATCCTGCTGCAGCTGATTCCTCATGACTGTGTTGTGTAGCATGGCACATACTGTGAATATTTCTGTACATGTCCATGGACTGTACTGCAGGGCTTCCCCAGATGTATCTAGGCATAGGAACTTTCACTTCAGCAGCTCAAATATGATCTATGACATTTCTGGTTTGAGCATGTGCCTCATTATTATTATTATCTTCCATGGATGTGTGTGCATTTCTGATGGGTGTCCTCAGCCGCAGTTCCAGTGCATAGCCTGCATCCCCCAGTAAATGACCCCATGGGATACCCCCCTATGAAACATCTGGTACAATTGGGAAGTATGCCAGATATGTGAGTCATGGTAACTGCCAGGGTTGCCAGCACATACGTTCAAGATGATTGCCTTAGCATTAGACATGACTTGGCAATTGATAGAGTTGTTACCCTTTCTGTTAATGTAGAGCCTCCCTTGTTCCAAAGGTGGTGCCTTAATTTCTACATGAGTACAATCTATGACACCCAGTACTTCAGGGTAGTGTGCTGCCTGGCAGAATTGTTGGATATTTCTGTCCCTCTCCTCAGAAGTATGGGGAAGATATATGTGCTCACTGGCATGTTGGAGCATAGCATTCAGGAATTGGTGGAGAATCCTAGATGATGATGCCTGTGACAACCCTAGCATGTGCCCTGTATGTCCCTGGAAGATACCTGTATCTAAGATTCTAAGGGCTACACATACCTTAGTTTCCACTGAGATGGGTTCTCTCAGTTGGCTCTGGCTCTAAGATGAAGGTGGCCGAGGTCCCAGAGTTCCTCTAGTGTGTCTCTGTCCACTATGAAGTGCACTGCAATTTTAACATCATGTAGGTTATGAAAAGTTAAATGGGGCCTGAAAACTCTTCTCCTTCTTGGCCTAGGCCTATTGGCAGCAGCAGTAGCAGCATTGTCTTCAGTCTCTAGCACATACAAATTAAGTGCTCTCTGTAGATTAAATCTGCAGCAGCAGCTCCTAACATTTTGTCTGTGTAGACTTTCCATGTCTGTACTCCAAAAGTTTTGAAATCTGCAGAGGAAAATCCAGCAAGGAGTCTACATGCTAGATGCTTTATAGCTTATTGAATAGTTCAGCTGTGTTGGATTGGTTAATTAGCATGCAATTCAGCTGCTTATGTTGTAATTAGCATCTATGAAACACAGACAAAGACAGATGCAATACATTAATAATCTACACCATATAAAAAGGCATCCCTGTAGCTAGCCAAACTGATGTTGAGGAGAGTTGTGCATATGTTTGGAAGATTGCAAAAATGCTTTCTCTTCAGGATATTTCTGTGAAGAGGAGTACTGAACTTCAGTAGGTATGCTCCCATTTTTTTACCTATGCACTGCATATGCTGGAATGTATTTAAGAATAATGTGAAGCAAGGGCTTTTACACTTTTATCTGTATGCATTAGTTAGAAGTGTAATGATGGCATGGGCATGTTTGTCAACCAGTTTCAGAGGTGCACATGATTGACAATACATGAAAATAGAATGATGTGTCATAAATATGTATAAATGTTTCAGGGACAGGTCCTTTTCATAGTACATTTAGCATTTCAAAAATGTTTTGTTTGCAAAATGGGTCATTTTCCTGTTCTTTTGTGGAGGGGAGCAAAGATGAGTTACTGTTATGGCACAAAGAAGAATGGGCTGCTCCTTTGGAGGGGGGGGGGGAGTGATTTACTGTTAAGACACAAACAATGATATGCTGCTCTTGCTACTCTCTTTTTTTACATCCTGCCTGTCGTTACTATTTCATATCTTTGGACTGTTTTATGTTTCTCCACTGGGTAATACTGACTGGTACCTTTTCTGTTTTATCTGGAAACAGTTATTTTGTAGTTATGTGATACTTACGTGTATTATGCTTCTGTTGTCTTTTGGGATACCTACAAGTTTGCCACTCAAGCATGTCAATCCATGGAGACACCTCCCGCCTTCACAATTGGTGAAAACTAGATTATTGTGGATGGGTTTTGGCAACATGATGCTTTTGTCTTGGAAAGGTGATGGGGAGATATGGTATGCAGGATGCAAATATGGCAGCAGATTGTCCAAAATGCAAATGCCGTGGGCTGCCATGGCAGAACATATGAACAGGTGTGCCACAGGGCCACTGACATGATCACAATTGCACTCAGGTGAGCAGCTGTACTGGGCCATGACCAAAAGCCTACTGGAAGAAGGCCTGCTAGGGAACCACCAGTAACCCCCAATGAACAGTTTCTGACCAATATCAGAGGTCCAGACAATTCCCAGGAGAGTGCAGGATAGCATGTACTGGATGTGGGCACAACGCCTTCCGACACAGCAAGCACATCCCAGGAGGAGCTTCCAGGTAGGCTTTGTTATCTGAACAATTGAATACTGTTGCATAGCAAAATAATTGTAATGAATAAGTTAATTCTGTGTCACATCTCTTTTTTTTTGGGGGGGGGGGATTGAAGATTGCTACAGTTATATGCTTAGATTGGCATTGTCAGCCACATTCTTGTTGAAAGTAGACATAATGCACATATAAAAGGGTAAATGCATTATTCCCTGTGTTACTGTTGTGTTAATGTTGCCCTTACCTCTTGCTTAACTTCTTCCAGGACCATCTGGACTACAGTGCAGTATGTCTTCTGCAGATGGTAAGCCAAATATTTTTATGTCAGTACTGCTGAGGAATTTAAAAAATATTGGAGTGTGTAATTTTGATATAAGGCCTGTTGTGTGTATTGCTGTACTGTCTGCAATAGTGGCAGCACTGATAGTTTGTTAGCATATACAGCACCATAATAGTGCAGGTATTAATGTATTCCTGTGTTTCTTGCTTTTTATCACAGGTGATCATGACAGTGGGAGTGTGGGCTCTGTGCCACCTGATGTCAGTGTATCAGCTAACTCTGATGATGATGGTGGCCAAACTGAGGCAAAATTGGGGGAAGTAGAGGTTGAATCTGATACAGAAGTTGATATACAGCCATCCACTGCATTTCCATTGGACACAGCCTGTAGGCCTATGCCTACCCAGTCCACTGAGCTCACAAATATTGGAAAGGTGGAAAGTGAGGACATTGATAAGTGTGGCTAGTGCATCTTCTTTGCCTGCTGAGTCTGTACATAGATAAAATGTGGGTGAGGTGCCACACAGGAGGATTGATATGGGTTCTCACAGGGTGCCTGATGTCCTCCTCCACCTGGTGCAAGTGCCACTTCCTGTGCCACTCAAAGTATTTTTATGGCCATCATGGAAGCACAGGCATGTTCCCATAGGTGTTCCAGACAAATGCTCAGGGTTGTGGATATGACATGCATGACTGTCTTCACCATGTTGCCGAGTCACTGGATCAGATAAATGACACTTTGGAATGAGGGGTATTTCTGATGGACCGAGGGGTGTCTGTCATGGAACAAGGAGTATCTGTGATGGAATATCTGCTGGGAGAAGAACTGTATCCTCATGGGCATAGGTCAGTCACATCATCTCTTTCAGCCAACGTGTCTATGCCTGATCACACTTCAACAGAGGCAGTACTTCCACTACTCAGTCAGCGTGTGTGCTGTCCACACCCAGATTTGGCAGGGCATGTGGTTGTGCTCCTGGGCATCCCTGAGAATGCATCTCATCCAGCAGAAATCAGACACATATAGGTAGCAGCACAGCATCTGACCTTGGGCATGGAGGTGCCAGTGCAACTCCTGACAGAGCAAGTTCTCATGGTCGGGGAAAACAATGATACACTTCCACCTATACTATGCACAGCTCACACCTGCCTGATAGACTAAGTTGTAAAGCTAGCACAAAGCTTGATTTTTTATGCAGACACTCACACATCGATTTCACTTGGAGGATCCCTACAGACACACACACAACAGCTATTCATTTTGTCTCACTAGCCATTTTTTGTTTTATCCCAATGTCTGCCTTCTTCTCCTTCTATCTTACACTCACTCAATGATCTTTTGAGTAAACCTAGGCTTCCTGTCCCTCACACAACACTCTGTGCAAGTGATGATAACTGTTCAATATCCCTGTTTTCTATCTTTTGGATTCAGGGATACAAAAGCTATGTTTGCTGCTCAGGGTATGTAGCTAACTTAGTGCTTAGTCTATCTGCATTTGTGTTGTTGAATTGTTCATTGTATCTTTGGTCTTGGAAAGTTAGACATTTGTTACCATCAAAATTTCACAACTGTATAGTGAATGCTCTTGTAAGGGTTGTGAAGTCAGAAACTGCAATGTGTATCATTAGTTTATAACTTCTCTCTGTAATGACCCCCTATACAACACCCTGTGCAAGTGATGATAACTGTGCCATATCTCTGTTTTCTATCTTTTGGATTTAGGGATGCAAAAGCTGTGTCTGATGATCTGGGTGCATAGCTAACAGTGCTTAGGAGATCCATATTTGTGTTGTTGAACTGCTCATTGTACCTTTGACTTATATTGGCCTTGGAAAGTTAGACAGTTGAAAGCATCAACATTTTACAGCTGTATAGTGAATCCTCTTGTAATGGTTGTGAAGTCAGAAACTGCAATGTGTATCATTACCTTCTAACTTCTCTCTTTAATGATTTTCCAGGACAAATGTATGGTGCACATCTTAAGTCACACCATCATATTCTGATGATAGGATTGTATGATAGCACTGTAGTCAAACCTCATCTGAACAGCAAACACAGTGTAATTCAAAAGGGGATATTCCAGGGTGACTCTCTGTCACCGCTGCTATTCTGCCTTGCCCTTAATCCATTAAGCTGCCTACTTAACAGCTTAGGCCATGGCTATAATTTGGCTCCTAGAAAACAACAAACTGTAAATACTTCTCATCTTCTCTTTGTCAATGATTTGAAACTGTATAGCTCATCAGATGAGGAACTGAAAGTACAACTGCAAGTTGTAAAAACTTTTTCAGATGATGTAAGAATGTATTTGGTCTTAATAAGTGTGCAAAAGCAACCTTTAAAGCAGGAAAACTGCAGCACCAAGAAAACATCAGTTTGGGACAAGAATATGATATAAAATAACTTGAGCAAGAGAGAGTTTATAAATATTTGGGAATTGATGAAGGATCAACAATAAAGCATGAAAAAAAAAATGTGAATAAAACTTTGTAAGGAATACTTTACACAACTTTAATCCTGAAAACAGTGTTGACATCTAGGAACAAATTTCAAGCTATAAACCAATTTGCTCTTTCTGTCCTAACTTACAGTTTTGGAGTGATTGACTGGTGCTAAAATATGTTGGATAGATTAGATAGGAAAATAAGAAGGATGCTTCACGCTCACCAAATGATTTATAAAAATCAGTGCATGCCAACATTATGTATTCCCCATTTCGAAGGAGGGATGGGCCTCCTTGAAATTGATTACATGCACAGATCTGCAATTGTGGGACTCCACACATATCTGCTGACGTCACAAGACCCAAATGTAGTGAAAGTTTTTAAACATGAGGAGAATAAATCTAAGATGACTTCCCTGCTTAGGCTGGCAGAAGCATATCAGCATCAAGTGGGAATGGAAATCAAACCACAAGTGGATAAAAAACAAGCAGCAACTGAATGTGCCAAAAAACAAAAGAAAGAATATATAGTGAAGGACCAGATGAGAAGGCAAGAAATGTGGAACATGCATAAATATAGTAAGAAGTACAGAAAACTTCTGGAAGAACCTCATGTTGATCAGGAACGAATAACGGGAATGGTTAAGGAAAGGCAAATTCAAACCAAGAGATGAAAGGTTAATATTGGTGGCACAAGATAGTGGTCTACATACACATTGGCTTGCAAAGCCCATTGAACATGTGGGAGAAGCAAACAAATGTAGGTTTTGTAAAACAGAATTGGAAACAGTTGCACACCTTGGTGCTGTTGGCAGAAGGACTGCATACTGAAAGGCATAATAATGTGGTGAAATTGCTGCACTGGTGATTGTGCAAACATTATGGTACTGAAGTGACTGAAAAACACTGGAAACATGAGCCACAAGGCCTTACAGAAAATGATAAAAGTCTACATCACATGGGATCATCCATTGCCAACATTTCAAAAGATAGATGCTAGAAAACCGGATATAGTGGTCCAAGAAAAAGAAGAGAAAAGTAGAATTGATCATTGAAATCACCACACCCAGTGATTACAGTGTCCTGCATACAGAGATATACAAAGTCATAAAATATCTGGATTTGCAAGCAGAAATTAAAGCAAGCAATGTGGAAGAAAGATACCCAGATAGTTCTAATAGTAGTAGTAGGAGCAACAGATCTTATAAAAAAGTCTACAATCATAATTAGATATGCTACCAGTACATAAAACTCCATATGAATTACAGAAGGAGTCATTACTGGGCACATTGCAGTTACTGCAAAGAGCACTTTTGGCTGACATCAAAGAGTGAAACAATACTAATTTCATGAACTTTAATCACACTTTGACTTAGGAATGGGGTCCATTCCCTTTATGGTATTAGAAACCAAAAAGATTTGGAGAAATTATTTATAATGCTCTCTTTTGCATGTACCTCAACAGACACATGCAGCAGCTGAAGAGAATATAGGGCTTTCTCAACAAGATAACACAGGGCTACAAACCATGCCCTGATGTATGTGGATAGATTAAAAGCCATGTCATTGTAATGTGTCTTATATAGGATGAGGAGATGTCTGCCTGGCCTCCAGCCCAGTGTCTGACCATTCTCTGGCGGGATGACCGCTTATCCAAAAATCTGATATAGCTGATGACATCAGCAGTGTCTGCTGAGAATATGGTAATAACAGTGTCCCACATGCTGCAGTAAAAGGTTCTCTGTAATGTCAAGCAAGAGCACGCACATACACACACACACACACACACACACACACACACACACACACACACACACACACACACACACACTTGACTGCAGTATAGAACCCCTGCCTATCTAAGTACACAGACTACAGAACAAAGTACATAAGACAAGCAGCATGGCAAAAGTCTGATATTTTCAAGACTGCAGCTAAACTGATATTAGAGGATGTCAACAGGTCATATGTGAGGCAAGGATGTTGGCAGGCCTGAATAGGTTCATAGCTTCATAGGTTCATACAAGGATACTACCATAATGACATTAGGTTCATAGCTTAATAGGAGGTTACTATGTTAATGGCTCAAAGGCCTTTTCAAGAATAGTGAAGTTGGTCCATTGCTCTGTTATAGACAAAAATATGTAGTCCATATCTGTGAATCCATGATCAGCACTGACTGCCTCTAAGAGTAACATAGGTGAAACTCACGGAGTAAATTTACAATTTCCCATGCAATTGTCCAAGTTACGCTTAAATGGTGTCTTGAGGAGCGCAGTTTCACATGAATTGGGAGTTTGTTCCATTGGCAGTGGCAATCTCTGGGAGACATATTTGTCTTTCTAGCATGTCTTGTTGATGTTGCAGGCTAAGTTAAGGTCCCTTCAGTGAGTGTGTATTGTCCCGTTTGATTTGCGGAGGTGCAGCATTTCCATTAAGGCAGGGTTAGAAAGTGCTAAGTAGGCCAGGCACAAGTTGTCTCTCAGCAGTCTATATGATACAGAGTACATTGACAGGGCCTTTAATCTGTCCATGTAGGTCATGTGTTGAAGTCCCTGGATTTTCTTGGTGAGAAACCTATTAGCTTTCTCCATCTACTGCAGGTATCTGGTGAGATACATGCAAAAGGGAGCATTGTACTCTATTACTGCTCTGATGAGGAATGAGTACAGTGGATTAATAACATCCTTAGTCTTGGATGCTATGCCCTTACTTATGAGTTGTGCAACATAAAAGGCCTTTCTTACTACTATGTGCACATTTTATTTATTTATTTACTTATTTATTTGCATTTGTTTACCGGGAGGGTCCAGCTGGGCCAGAAGTATTCATTTTCAGTGGAGTCCTGGGGAGAAAAGCTCCATATATAACACATTTCACATACAATACAGAATTTACCTTAATAAAGACATTTAGTATATATTATTGGCAGCTTATACAACTGATGGAAAAACAGTACATAAGCAATCATTCTCAAATCAAAGATGTTATACAAGCAATACAGAGTATATACATGAGAACATTCCATATGAGTAGTTTTCAGCTAGCAAAATTTAAATAGGACACTTCATGCAGTGGGTACAAAGCAGATATAGGAATTAATTAGAGACTAAGTACTTAAACTTTTTACACATTTAGGAGGTATTATAGCTGAGTGATAAGCTATATGAGCCCTGTTGTAGGAATCAGCAAAGTCAGTGGATATTGTTGCAGATATAACTCATGGTATGATATTAGGTAGGCTGTGAGAGTACCTGAATGTCTCACCTGGTTCAATGGTAGGTCTGTAAGGGTTAGGAAGAGAAGAAAGTAGACAGGAGGGGTCAATGGTAGGACAATGAGGGTTAGTAGAAGAGGGAAGTGGACAGGATGGAGAGCTGGAGTAAGTAAAAAGACAGGTGGATGTGAAAAGAGGATACCAGAGTAGTAGAGTGGGGGTGAGAATAGTTGTGATGGTGGAAGTTCGGTTATATGAGATGCTGATGCTGATTACATGATGATCAAAGTTGATGTTGCTATCAGTCTGCATTCCCAAATTTCTCACCATTGATTTAGAACTTGGGGATATTATTAAAAGTGTAATTTGCAGGGACCTCTCCTCTGACAAAAGGGATCAACTTTAAGTCTATGGCTTTGGCAACAATCATTTATGTATGTAAGCCCATTTTATAGTATGTTGACATCGTTTGGGGATTCAATGACTGCATACAGTTTACAGTCATCAGCAAATGTGGAGAGCCACAGGGCATCTGCTATCACCTGAATTTCTGAGAAATAGATTCCAAACAGTAGGAGGCCCAGCACAGACCCTTGTGGAACACCACTGGTAACAGGTCTGCTGGTAGAGATGGAATCCCCAAATATGACTATATGCATTCTGTTGGTGAGCCGGTTGGGTATTCATCTAATGACGTATGGGTTAATCTGCAACTGGGTGAATTTCTCAATGATGCCTGAGAGAGGGATTGTGTCAAAGGCCTTGGACAAGTCCGGATAGGTGGTATGAACTGATTTGCCTTCCTCCATAGATTTGGTGACACTCTTTAAGAATTCCAATAGGTTTAACAGGCATGATCTGCCCTTAACAAAGCCAAACTGGGTCATATCAAGAGTTTGAAGGTCATCAATGTCCTTGTTGATAAGGCTCAAGATGATTCTTTCCATGGGCTTACAGACAAGGCTGGTCAGGCTTATGGGTCTATAGTTCCCTGGGTCGGTTGAGGGACCCGCTCTTTGCAAAGGGATTACAGTTGCTGTTTTCCACTCTGCCAAGCCAAAGCCAGTACTTTGCCTGTGGTTGAAGAATGTACCCAGTGTTTCCACTAACTATTGCTTTACACCATTTAGTAAGCAGCCTGGGATGTTATCGTATCCCATAGAGACTGTGTTTTTGGCCTTGGCGAGTGGGGTTATGACCTCTTCTTTGGAGATAACAGGTAGGGAACTGGTGACAAGTATGCTTTGGGGTATGATTGCTGGTGACAGGGGTTTGACATTTATACCAAACCTGTCTGCTATCAGGTTGGCGATATCCTCCGGTTAAGTATGACTAGTACTGTCCACTATGAATTTGGTGAAAAGCTGGGCCTTCCCTTCTTTTACATTACAGACATAACTAAAGAATGCCTTGTGAATATCCTTAGCTATGGATGCTAATTTAGTTTTGTAATTAGCTTTGGAGGACTTTGCAAGATGTTTCACTTGTTTGTTATGGGGAGTGTTCTGCTGAGACTGTTCACTCTAAATCCTGGACATCATTTCCTTTCTCTTGTTGTGTAATATATTTATGGTAGAGGCCCACCAGGGTATGTGAGCAACTTTTAATCCATTCTGGTATGGCTAACTCTATACACTTGTAAAGGTGTGTATACAGGGTATTTGTGTACACCTCCGTATAGGAGTCTTTACTGTCATTGGTGGCAGAAAGCTTGAAACAATTTATGCCATTGCTTAGGAGGCTATAGTTTGCTTTGGAGAAACTTCAACCTTTTATATCTTGAGGGGGGTTCAGGTATGATTGTTACATTGATCGTGACTGATTTATGGTCAGCCCTTACCAGGGAGGGTGTCACACATGGGGTGCTGCAGCAATCTCCCATGTTGTCAAGTACTAGATCAAGGACATTCCAGCTCCTTGGGGGCGGGGTGTAGACTAACTGTTCCAGACCATTTGTGTTTACAAAGTGCAGGAACCTTAGGGCGAAAGTGTTTGAGCTCATATATTACCCCAGTTGATGGAAGGATAGTTAAAGTCACCCATGCCTAGGGTATTTGGCTGTATTATGAGTGACTCAAGTAGGTCCAGGAAGGCACTATCTGGTTTTCATGGCTCATTTTGGTGGACCTGTTGCTAACAGTGATATGGATGGGGTTATTTCCTACAGTTAGTTGGGCTTGGAGTAACTCTAGGGAGTCACACTGCTTGACCAGTCTTGAGGTGTATTTGTCTTTTGTGAAGATTGTCCTTTGATTCTTTCATGTTCATTTTGCAGCCTGAATGTGTAGTAGGCATTATAGCCTTTCATGGCCAGAGTAATCTATGTGGCCCTAAACCAGGTCTCTGTGACCAGTTGATTCCTGTTCCATTTGATTTGCATATTTCCAGGATTTCCAGTAGGACAGGTTCTGAGACTTGTCTGTAGGTCAGGAATATATCACCTCTGCACAGCTTGCAGAATACTGACTATAGTGACAGGTCTTGTAGTCTTTCCATGTATGTGTTGTTTGGAGAACCTGCATTCTCCCAGTTACAAACATCTATGTTTTCTCCAATTGCTGCAATTGTCTGGTGAGGTACAGAAAGAAGGGAGTTTTGTACTCAATTAGTTATCTGATAAGGGTGGATTACAACAGAGCTATGACACCCTGGTCTTGGATGTGATGTCCATATGTATGAGGGTGCAATCCAGTGTCTGTGTCTCAATACTATGGACACATAGTGATGAAAGTGTAGATTGCTATGAACATGTGTTCACAAGTCTCACAGCATTGTGTTTGAGCTGAGAGGGTTGCTTTATATATATCATAATTAGCAGGCCTATGTCATTGCCAACGGGGACAGTGAGGCATTGTTTGCTGTAAGGTTCAGTCTGTGAGTTTGGCACCAATCATTTGTCTCTCTCAGCCCATTCTGTAATATCTTACCATCACTAGGGGAATGTATATGAGTGCATCTGATTAACAGGCATCTGCAATCATGGTAAACCACAGGCCATCTACCATTGCCTGCACTTCAAGGAAGTAGTTTCCACACAGTAGTTTCCAGCCCAGATCCTTGGGTATTCCATTGATAAGTGGCTAGTGGGGGGGTGCAGTCCCCAACTTTGATAGTGTGTGTTCTGTTGGTGAGCCAGTTGGCTATCCAGCTAGTACTGTATGGGTTAATTCCCAGTTGGGGCATTTTCATTATGAGCCATGAATGTAGGATATTGTCAAAGGCCTTGGATAACTGAACATAGTGGGTATGTCCTGCTATCTGTCATCCAGGTCTTCGGTGTCAGTATCAAAGAAGTCCAAAAGGTAAAATATTCAAGATCTATCCTTGACAAACATGGATCGACTCAAGTGTGTTGAAGGTCAGCTATGTCTCTGTGAATAAAATCCATGCTAATCCTTTCCCTACCCTTGCAGATAAGGCTTGTTAAGCTTATGAGTCAATAGCTGTAGTTCAGCATGTTATCAGATTGATGTGTATTGCATATGATATGGCATTTGATATTACTTTCTGTAGAGTAGGTGGTATATGTATGGAAAAGGTGCAGAGACAGTAAGGTTGCAGGTTTTCAGGTAGCAAAGTATATACACATGTAATATACACCTGTTTGCACACTGCTTAGCAGTGCACAAATGCAATGCACATTGATAACGTTTGACAGTCGGTGTTAAGTCTATGAAAAACAACTGCTACTTAACTGGCTTTATGGCAGCCAGTGTTCATGCATTGATACTTTCCTTTTGGGGGCCAGATGGTACTGGGTTTGAATCCTTTTCCCTCTCTTTCTCTCTCTCTCTGTCTCGCACTCTCTCTCTCCCTTTAACTCTGTTTTCTTTTTTTTTCAGTGTTTGCTCACTACGCTGCTTAGCAAAAACAGAGGAAATGTATAAAATGAATGTCAGGTTTGCCTGTGTTTATCTGGTGTGCATGAAGCAAAGCAGTGCACAAACTAACTCACCCATGAAGCAGACAGGACCCAGACAGCCAAAAATAGAAACCGAATGCATTTAATTAGACATTGTGTAAACATGCTAAGTGATTTTGCACTGCGGTCAACAGCAAGACCTTAAGAATGAATAGTAAGACAGGAAATGTCATGTAACTAATACTGTCATAACAGATGTAACTGTAAGGCTGCACTACAGATGGTCCTGGGTTCAAGTGCAGGGTGTGCAACCTTTGTTTTACTGTCATGACACTGCAGTTTATAACAATGAACTGTTACATTAACAGCTATTATTTCAACTCTCTTGTGGGGCAGGTGTTAGTGTAGGACTGCCATACATGAGATCCTGGGTTCAAATACAGCATATTCCATGCACTTTGACTGTTGTTCTACTTCCCGTTATAGCTACTCTCACCTATAGCACTTGAAATAGTGTACAAGATATTATTTATATGTATGAGGGCTGAAACACTAATATTGTGTCAGTTATTTAATTATTTATCTATGTATTATCACATGTATTATCAAATGTATAACTGTGGGTATACTGTACACTATATTCCTGTAATTATATTTCTACTCTCTGGACTGCCATGACCTTCATATTTGTCAAACGCACACACACAGCTGCTTGTACATAAAATAACCTTGAAATTGCATTGCTTGCCACTGTTGTGCACTGCTTACTATTGTGCAAACATGTTGATCGGCAGTGTGTAACCCGAGCACTGTGTCTGTGCAATGATAAGTGGTGCGTGACATTTTCAATGTGCACACTCCCAGTAAATGTGAAAACCTGAACTGGTGGGAAACCATCATTCCCCATTGGTCTTGCACCATGATAGACATGGCAGGTGTTCATGGAGAGGGTGTGAGATTTAGGGCTCAGAGAAGGAGTTCCCAGGAGTCCAGGATTTTTTGGACTCTTAGTAAAACACCACAGCCTCAAGTTGCTGCAGGGGGATTATTCTGGATCCCAGTATAAGTCATATAAGAGGCTTGGGATAGTTTGGCCCTGCCTGTAACCAGTGCCACTGGCATCCCCCGCACTAGTGACCAATGTAGTCACCACTACAATGACCTTCAGAGAAGGAAGAGGGGTGCCCTTGATGCTTGGATTGAGGAATTTAGGACAAAAGAGATCCCCCAGATGTGTAAGTATCAACTAAAGAAAGTACTTGTAAGGCATAAAAGCTGAATATAGGCAAAACTAGTATTCATAATGGTATCCTGTTCTGTTTTTTTCCACAGTTGTCATGGAAGAGAGTGCAATGTTAAGACCCATGGTGAAAGATTGGCAAGGAGGAAGGAGACATGTGGTATGTATGCAGCTGAAGAGTAGTGTTATTGTAGCATTAAAAGTTAAAAATAGCTTGTTTGGCATTTTATACAGTTGTATCAAATTGAGCATGCACATCTCAACTGTAAAAGCAAGTATGCATGCATTAGTCTGTAGTGCAAACCAAGAGTACAATATTAGATTTTAGTCAGAGGTGGTGGGTTCACATACCACACTTTCTAAGTATACAATACTGTTAATTATTCAGTTATATGTAACTTAAAGGTTTAAAGTAAAAGCTCTGCACCAGTGGCACACATGCCCTGCTGTAAACTGTAATCTGTATAACTGAAACACGCATATGTGCAACATATGCACATGTAAAGGCGTACTTACTGCAATCTGTAGTATAGTGTGCATCTGTTAAAAGCAGATGGTCTTAAAAGTAATAATTATCTGTTAGGGGGTGTCATCTTAAGATTAAAGGTTAAGATAATAGAGTCAAATAATTGTATAAATGCACTGCATGTTTCACACGAAGGTACTAATCTTATCTCTTTTTTTTTTCTCTGAAACCCAACACTTATCTCTCATTCTTTTTGTTTGTTTTATATTATTATGTGTCATCAAAATGTGTCTATGTCATCCATGTGTACCACATCACAAAATGCTCCACAGCATACAGGGGTAGTCCTGACCCATAGGATCTACCTGTCTCCACTCCATCAACTCCAGTACCATTGCCCAGCATGTCTAGGAGACCTGGCAGCATCACCTCTCCTACCCCTGCCCTATCTTCCCTTTCAGGTAATCCTGCCCCAGAGGATAGTCCAGTGGTTCTCTCTGGGAGCAGCAGTAGAGGTGGTGAGTTTATCACCCATGGTGAGCTGCCAGGGATGATGTGTAGGGTTGTTTTCCTCATGGTTATGGTTGGTGCACACCTACGCTAGATGGAGGGCCTGCTCTCCCCAATTTTACATAGGACCAGGTGGAGGAGAAGGAGATGTTAAGTGCTCAGGCCAGTGGCAGAGTGAGGTGACAGTGATGACAGTCCAGTTAGTGAGAACTCAATTATCACCGTCATTCAGCTTGACGACCATGGGTCTTGAATATTCCAATCTCACCCCATCCATGGTGTCCACTGACTTTCTTGTGTCCGTCATTGTCCCTGCCTTTTGTTTTGCTTGTCTTGTTTATCTGTAATTGCTTCCTCACCTACCCAACTAAGACCCAGACATATCTATGTCCCTTCTGCAACATTCCATTCTTTCTCAAAAAAAGGGGACTAAGGGCTCCTGTACCACAAAAATAAAAATAAAAAATCTTCCCATATATATCTCTCTATTCCTAACATGTCTCTTCTTGACAAACTTGATTCTGTCCAATTGGCTATATAAAATTATGCTGTTTTGGTCATCACTCTCTCTGGAGGTGACAATCCAAATTCAGCTAATATTCTGCATATATTAATTTTTACTATTGAATAAATGGATAGGTATGGTTCTTTTCTACCTCCCTCCTGCACATTCTTGTATTGCTTTCCATTTGTTTTTCCTCGTTTGCTCCCCATCTCACCAGTGTCTTATCTTTCCCATTTCTTTTCTTTAATGCATTATTGCCCGATGGTGAGCATCGTGCATTAACACGCAGTAATGATAATACAAAAGTAATTAAAAGTGTTAGATTCGGTTGTATTCAAACACAGTACCATCTGGCCTCAAATAGGAATGTATCACTGCATTAACACTTACCATAACAGAGGCAGTTAAGTAGCAGGTGTATTCCAGAAATTCAATACTAACTGTCAGACTTTAGCAATGCAGCTTGCGTTTGCTCAATGCTTTAGCAGTGCACAAGCATGTGTATCTCCCATGTGTATACACTTTGGTAACCATTGCACAGACCCGCTGTTCATCACACTATGGAAATGTATATAATATGATGTGCTACTGCTGTTTACTCTCCATTTCCTTTGTATGAAATTAAATTACATGTTGAAACATTATAAAGTGAGGGCCCTATCTAACTATATGTCATATATTTAAAATGGGAGCGCTACAAAATCCTGGAACCCCAAAATCCTGAAACCCAAAATCCTGAGACCAAAATCTTGGAAGTTCAAAATACTGAAAATGCAAAATACTGAATCTCATAATACTGGAAACACACAGGATACCAACACTTACTGTATTCCAGCACAAGTACATATAGAAACAAATAAAAGACAAGCCATATTACTCTTCTCCAAGTATAAGCAGGGTGGCAAGCCTGCCTGCACACCCACCACACCCCCTGCTACTTAAATATATCAACTTTGAGATTGCATTTAGTGTAGTGAAGTGCAATCTCGGAGTTGATATATTTAAGTAGCATGGGGTAGGGGGGCACAGCCCCTGACATGGGGGTGATGGGGGGGCTTGTCCCCCTGCTTATAGTTGAAGGGTAATATGTTTCTGTATGTACTTGTGCTGGAATATAGTAAGTGTTGGTATCCTGTGTGTTTTCAGTATTATGAGATTCAGTATTTTGAGTTTTCAGTATTTTGAACTTTCAAGATTTTGGTCCCAGGATTTTGGGTTTCAGGATTTTGGGCTTTCAGGATTTTGTAGCCTTCCCATTGAAAATACATCCGTGTGTTGGCACCCACCAAGCACTACAACCCTGGGCTCTCTGTGCTTTTTCCACTCATATATCAACCACACTACAAAATGTAATAGCAAATGTTGTGTGCTATGCAATGCACAATGGTTTACTATCACATACTCAAATCTACTCCATTCAAGTGTTAAGATGTCTGAATCACATGCTAGGAAATCTTAACACCGAACATAAAAAATGTCAAAGGCAGCATTTTACTAAATTCGATATTTAAAAAATGGCGACTTTACTGAAATGCTGCACTTCTGCTCAACATTAACAAACAATTTTGCAGGGGGGCTAACCCCTTTGCAACCCCATGTGGGGGGCTGCACCCCCACACTTATATATACAAACTCCAAGATCGCACTTCAGTGAGGGAAAGGGCACATTTACCAATCCCCACTATAGTGCAATCTGCACCACAATGTCAAACCTTACAACAGCGAATGCTCGCTATTGTAAGGATCAACATTATGGCATTCATAATTTCAGTTCTGCCAAAGGCAGTTTTGCACAAATGCCAATCACATGAAATGCAATCAACAAAGTGATTGTAAGCCTTGCACAATAATCTGATAACATCCAAAACTACAACTATTGATCTATACACCTAAAAAGCCTTATCTGCAAGGCTACTCCAGGAATCAGCATGGGCCATATCCACAGAGTCATAGGTAACATTTGACCCAACCTATGTTGGTTTTTGTCAAGGGTAGATCCTGCTTATTCACTCTTGTGGACTTTTTGGATACTGATCCCAAAGTCCTGTACGAGGAATAACAGGACATGCCACCTATGTTCAATAATCCAAAGCCTTTGACACTGTCTAACATTCATATCTCATAGTGAAAATCTCCCATCTGAGAATTAGGCCATACAATACTAGATGGAGAGCCAACTGGCTCAACAACAGACCACACACTCTCAAAGTTCTGGACTGTACTTCCACCACTAGCCCACTCACCAGTGGAATACAACAGGGATCTGTTCTGGGCTCTCAACTGTTTGGGAAATATCTCTCTGAAGCACAGGCAACAGTAGATGGCCTATGGTTTTCCAAGTTTGATGATGACTTTTAATACTCACATAGAGTCCCCCAAAGATGGTAACATATTACAGTAGGGGCTGACACAGACTGATGATTGGTGACAACCTCATGGATTGAACTTTAAGCATATAATAACTCTTTGCACCATTGTCAATGACTTACCCTGCACATTATGATATACATAGCACCCCCCCCAATCTCAAACACAGTGTTATGAGTCTTGGGATCACATGTTGATAGCAATCTACACTTTCATCCTTTTTGTGCTCATAGTGGTGACACACACAATCTGCATTGTGCACATTATACATATGGACACCACATCCACGACTAGGGTAGTCATACCTCTTGCTGTACACTACCCTTATCACACCAATAATGGAGTACAATGCTAACATCATTCTGTACCTCACCAGACTCTTGCAGCAATTGAAGAGAACACAGGGTTGTGCTTGGGACACTCTCAAGTCTCCAAAGGTGACATACATGTAAAGACTGGCATACCTGTCACTGTACTCAGTATCATACAGGCTACTGTGATGTGACCTATGGATGTCCTGCACAGTAGTCTCATACCCTTCCCTTCTGAAAATTATGGACATCTGCAATTCAAATGGGGCAAATATAATTTGCCCCAGGGTTCTCAACCTAGCCAGTGATATAAACAGAACATGCTGGGGAGACAGATATATCTCACAATAATTCACACTCCACTAGAATAGGCTCCCACTGCATGTGAAGCAGTACTCCTTAATTACCGTGTTCAAGCGCAACTTTGACTAATGGTAGGGTGAATGTAAATTCTCCTCTGGGCTGGCACCTAAGTCCCTCATGGACAGGGCCAATTGGTGTTGTTCACAAATGCATTCTGATAAAAATGACCATCCAAATATGCCCAATAAGGGTACTTTTGTTTTTACACAGCTAGGCTTCTAACACCTTAGTGCTATTAGGCTAGCAGCCTCATATGAATGTATGAAACTATGTGCCTATTCAGGCCTCACAACCTGCTGACCCCCACATGACCTGCTGATGTCATCTGATATAAGTTCACCTGCACTCTTGCATAAATCAGACTTGTGCCATGGTGCTTGCATAACATCCTGTGTTCTGTAGTCTTTGTACTTAGATAAGTAGGGGTTCTTTCACACTGAGCTAATCAGAGGAAGGGCTCTGAGTCAACTAATCTGTGATATATAACATTAAGTATCCTGTTTTTTGCTTATTTCTGAGTTATTTATAACACTTTTATTGTCTGCATATACTTTGCTAGCTAGTTTCACTGTGTGTGAGGTATTAACTAGAAATTTTCTACAATTGTTAAGCATCTGGTTGGGTTTGTTTGTTCTGATTTCCTGCTAAGGAGTGTATCGTATAACTTGTTTGCAGTTAAAAGCATTCTCTAGAGTCTCCTTGATCCTTTATCTGTTTAAACATTTCTGCAGTTTTTTTCTACCTAAGTAGTGTTGGTAGTGAAGCTTTTAATCCATGTAGCATTGTCCATATTCAGGCTTGTGTTTCAGGCCTAGTTGTTTGTTAGTAGAGGCTGTGTGTCTGAGCACATGTTCCAGGCCATCATGGTTTAGCCAAAGCCAGTATAGCATTTCAGTGAGAATGAATTGTTTGTGGTCATTCGCTGACTGGAGTTGCCTGGACTATGGCTTGGAGTAAGCACCTCATTGGTTCTTTCAAGCTTTTTATTTTAAAGTTGTTTCAGGTTTCAGCTTTGTTACTTAAGAAGTTAACTTGTGAGTGTTTCTGCCATTTCACACTGAGCTAATTGGAGGAAGTCAGAGGAAGGGCTCTGAGCAAACTAATCTGTAATATATAACATTAAGTATCCTGTTTTTTGCTTATTTCTGAGTTATTTATAGCACTTTTATTGTCTGCATATACTTTGCTATGTAGTTTCACTCTGTGTGAGGTATTAACTAGAAATTTTCTACAATTGTTAATCATCTGGTTGAGTTAGTTTGTTCTGATTTTTGTTTCCCACCCTCCTTGCCTATTGGTATCCTGTTTTTATACTTGGTGGCTTTGCAGTTGCCCACCCCTAGTGTAAATTTGATCTGGGACACTCCTCCCAGTCTAGTGTCATTACCTCATTCTACCTAATCCAGGGAGAACATTTGAGAAGGCCAAGCCAGTTAATTTCTGCTCCTCCTTTCCCCTTTCCACTTTACAAAAAAATGTCTAAGCTTCTTTCCTGCCTTTCCTGTAAGTTGTCTAGCCCAGATACAGATTTGCTGTATCCAGGACTGTTTGTAAGCTTCTGAGCCCCCAAGCCTTTCTGTTTTGGAGGGAAGCCTTCTAGCTTAATTTTGTTTCTTAGAACTAGCCAGTTTTCTGGTTTCAGCACTCATATCTGTTTTTTGAGCTCGGCACTTGTTCAGAACTCATTGTAAGCACTAAATAAGCTACAAATTACTACAGCACTCAACTTTCCTCACTTGTTTAGATGAAAACAGTTTTAGTACTTAATAAATAAGCACCTATCCAGGCATGTCTAAGGGTCAGCTCCCAGTGTTTTCTCCTGTCTATCAGATGAATCTGGGCATCTTGGGGCAATGCAGCAATTGCCTCATGTACACAGACAACCCTCTCCTCATACCACCCAACACTACAACCTGTGAGAGATGCACTTATATAGCCAAACTGGAAGCAAAGCTCTCTTCACCCAAGACTGGACTAGACAGTCAAGAGGAGAAGGTAAATACTTGCACCACACCACACTCATCACATAGTCCCTCAAAACCTACACCACCAAAGCACAGACATAGAAACACAAAACACACACCTACTTTCATGGAGGCTCTCAAAAAAATCTACCCAAGCAACAGAGACCTCCAAAGCAGAAACGCAAGCAACCTCCACACCCCAACACAACCCAAATGACACATAGCCCACAAACTCAGTGTGCCACTCAACCACAGCCCATAAGGCATAACAACATACCAACACTCTAGTCATAGGTGACTCTATAGTCAGCACACTGATGTTCCACTCACCAGGCTAAACAAGCAGAAAGTTACTGTCAGCTGCCTGTCAGGTGCCAGGATCCACCACATAAAGCATGCACTCAGGTCATTCCACAACAAGTACAAATATGACTCTGCCATTGTCCATGTTGGTGTGAATGACCTGAGATATACCTCCCTGGACTACATGAAAAGAGACATGGAGGAGCTGTCTGATCTTGTAGCCCAAGCAGGTATGACCCTAGCCCTGAGTAGCATCCTGCCATCACCCAGAATGATACCACAGTACAAGGACAAAATGATTGACTTCAAAAATTGGCTAAGCTTCTGGTGTCATTCTAAGGGGATCCAGTATCTGTCTGCCTGGGATGACATGATCAACAAACCACAATGCTTTGCCAGAAATGTCCTGCACCTGACGCCCTTGGGATTCTGGATACTGGCTAATGCTCTTGCCACCCCTATAGTGCCTTTTTAGGCAAGATTCAAATGACAAATTCACCACCGTAACAGGTACAAGCAAGCAAAATCTGAGGGTAATGCTGCTTAATGCTAGAAGTCTAAACCTCAAAATGCACTCACTTGAGGCATTCCTTAAAATGGAGAACATCAACATCTGTACAGTGACAGAGACCTGGATCAAGGCTCCAGAGAGCACCCCCGCATTACCAGGCTATAATTCATACCACACCTTTTGGCCACCTAACTTGGACCAAAGCACTAAAGGTGGAGGCGTGTCCATATTCATTAAGGATATTCACACTTCTAGGCTAGTTGCTCAGCATAATGCATCCGAGATTATCCAAGTGCAACTAACTCTGGACAAAACCGCAATCCAAATTGTAGCTTGCTACAAATCCCCCACCATGCTCCAGGATTCCCACTTCTCATTTCTTGATACAATGGAAAATATTAGGGTACAACCTAACACCCTAATAATGGGCGATTTCTAGTCGTGTACCAACTCTTGTGCTCAACATTTTCTGGAATTCATAAATTCCAACGCCTTGGATCAAGTTATCCACACCCACACCAGGGGCAGCAATATCCTAGACCTGGTCATTACCAACATGGACAATTGGTGCTCCACACCAGAGGTCAATTCCTCGTTGGTCAAATCTGACCACAAGCAAATCACCCTAGACATCCACATCCCACCCCCACCCCCCATTAGGGAAACCACAGTAAAAAATTACTCCAAAGCCAACTTCACGCTTGTTAAGACAGAAGTGGCAAACTACGTCACCCATGCTGACGGACAATAGAAGTATGACTGCTGAATCCTATACAATTGCACTCTATAAGCACTTACACAAGTGCATGGATCTTGCAATCCCTAACAGAACCAAGATGCTATCCTCCAAAAAAAGGAAGCCAATCTGGTGGTCCCCTGCCATAATCAAACTCTACAACAGAAGAAAGAAACTGTTGCAAACAAGAGTAAAATCTCATGATTGGAGGAACTCCATGGTCAGTCTCAGTAAGAAGCTGAGATCCCTCATAAAATCCTCCAAAGCTAGTTACGAAAACAAAATTGCCACTGATTCTAAAGACAGCCACAAAGCATTCTATAGCTATGTCAAGAATCTCAATGGCAACACTCAGATCTGCTCTGAGTTACAGCACAATGGCACTAAATATACAGAACCAACTGATATTGCCAACATCTGGCAGATAGGTTCAGTGCTAACTTTACCCCTCTGTCATCCCCTAAAGGGCCCATTTCTATAATGGAAGAATGCAAAGTTCCTGTAATCACAGCTGCAAAAGTAAAAAACACACTCTCCAAAGCCATGCACACAGCATCCATGGGACCTGACAACATCCCAGGCTGCGTTCTACATGAACTACAGATAAACTGGCACCGCATCTAAGTACAATGTTCAATCATAGCCTCACCTCCGGCTTTTTGCCCACTGAATGGTGCACAGCAATGATTATCCCACTCCACAAAGGGGGAGCCACCACAGAACCCGGGAACTACCAACGCATTAGCCTGCTGAGCCTGGTCTGCAAGGCTATGGAACGTATCATCATGGAACTTATAAAGAATGACATTGGTAATCTCCAAACTCTGTAACCTACCCAGTTCAGGTTTGTAAAAGGCAGACCATGTCTCCTAAACATGATAGACTTCTTTGAAGTGGTCACCAAAGCCATAGATGAGGGTAAGGTGGTTCACACAACCTATCTAGATCTCGTCAAGGCTTTTGACACTATCACCCACTCTGGAATTATAGATAAACTCACTAAACTAGGTATAAATTCCTATATCACAAGATGAGTTGCCTACTGGCTCACTGACAGAACCCACACGATGAAAGTAGCAGACTCTAAATCCAACTTCAGACCAGTGACATGTGGAGTACTACAGGGTTCAGTCCTAGGTCCTCTCCTGTTTGGTATCTACATCTCTAATGTACAGGCTAACACAGAAGATCTTTGGCTAACAAAGTTCGCAGATGACTGCAAACTAGGAGCCATAATCAAAACTCCTAACAATGTGGACATCCTACAAAAGGACCTCACTGAGACAGATGCCTGGTGTCAAAGCCATGGCCTCAAGCTCAATGCCAAAAAGTGCATTGTTATGCCTTTTGGTAAAAACTCTGCACCCTTGAACTGTCACATAGGCAGTAGTCTACTTAACACCGAAAGTGTGATAAGAGACCTTGGGACACAGGTGGACAGTAGTCTTTCCTTTGATAATCACATCACCATAGTAGTCAGGAAATGCTTCTACATGGCACACCTCACACAAAAGGTTTTTCATCCAGGAAAAAAGAGGTCATTGTTCCCCTCTATTCATCACTCATTAGACCCATTATAGAGTACAATGCCCCTTTTGGTATGTACCTCACAAGACATCTACAACAACTGGAAAGGACACAGAAATACCTCACAAAGAGGATTACCAGCCTCAAACAGATGCTCTACGTAGACCGTCTCAAAAAACTCCAGCTTTACTCTGTCGCATATCGCCTATTCATAGGCGATCTCTGCCTAGCATATAAAACTATGTCAAACCCAGAGCTGTTGGATGTGCTCCACTTAAAGAAATCACAATCCCTCCGAGCTACACGCTTTAGGGACCTAAACCTTGTGACCACAATAAACAGAACATGCTGGCGGAATAGATTCCTGTCCCAGAGACTTCCCATACTCTGGAACAAACTACCTATCTATATCAAACAAAGCTCCTCATTAGCACTCTTCAAGAAAAATCTTGATGCTTGGATGGGAGATAGGAAATTCACCCCAGGGATCACTTCTGTGGCTCTGCTTGACAGGGGCACAAGAAAATTATTTTCTTGGGTGGCAAAAGCCAGGGTACCATTTGGCTAGGCTTATATAGGCCCTAGGGCCAATAGCCTAGTACCTACCTATGAAGCTATGAACCTATGAATCTGTTCTCACTGCATGCAACTGGTTGTGTGTGTGTCTAGTCAGCAGAGCAGACGTGTATCTTACAGTTACATCTCAAATTACATGGATTGCAAGTATTTTGATACTTACTTATGCTTACACATCCATTTCATACTGGCCTCCAGACCTCTTGTCTCCCACATGGCCTGCTGATGTCATGTAGCATAAGGTCACCTGCACTCCTGTATGAATCAGACTTGTGCTGTGGCACTTGCGTTAAGTATTGTGTTCTGTAGTCTTTGTACATGGATAGGTAGGGGGTTTATTCTCGATGCAGTCACCTCATCCTATACAATAAAGTTTACAGTGACATAGCTTTTAATCCATCCACATAGATCATGGCATAGTGTGTAGTCCCTGTGTTATCTTGCTTAGAAAGGCATTTGATCTCTCCAGCTGCTACATGTGTCTGGTAAGGCACATGTAAAAATGCACATTATACTCTATTAGTGGTGTAATGAGGTTTGACTACAGTGCTGTCATACAATCCTAAGATCTAAATATGATGGCATGACTTATGATGGTGACAGCTCTACTGATAAAGGTTGAATTACCAACTTTAACATGATGTGTTCTGTCAGTGAACCAATTGTTTACCCATCGACTGACATAAGGTTGAATCCCCAGCTTGGGGGTTTCCTCAATCATACCTGCATGTGTGACTGTGTCAAAACCCTAGGCCAGATTACAATAGGTAGTATGCATTGTCTACCTTCATCCAGGCCTATCACATGGAATCCATGTGCTTTGACAACTTCACTGATCACTTATGGTGTGACCCAGCATATACACCTTCCTGATACAGTTAAATACACAGTTCAACACACCATCCACATGGCCTATGTTCCCATACAATGGTTTACATCAATAGAAATCCACCTGAGTTGGGGGGGACAGCATCTGATGCATTCATGTATTGGGACATCCTGACTCTCCTCGACTGTGAGGTAGACCAGCATGCCATCATGAACCTCTTCTACATGTACACTAGTAATATTCAAGGTGTATGCAACAGACCTGTGTGAGTTGTTGCTGCTACATCAGGTCCGTAACATCTGATAGATGTCCTCAAAGAGGTCATCGGGGACATGCATGATGACAACAGTATCATCTTGTGGACTTGAAAAGGTCAAGGGATTTGACACAAATCCACAGTATTCAATCTACACTGTCATATGTAACCAGAAACAGCTATATCACCAAGTAGATAGACCAGTGTATCACATACTTGGTATCTCACTATGCTGAAATGTGTGATATGGCATATATCTCAGGTGCAGTGATCAGGTTGGTGCATCAGTGGTGTCTGCTAGGCCCTTTTCTGCCCATTAGTTAAGTGATGGACATTACAGATGACACACACATGCTGTGTACAAATAACTGCCTGAAGGACTACAGCTCGTGAATAGTCATTGACTCCAGCTGTGATATTAGTATAATACAAACAGTATTGACATATACCAGAGACTTCTGCCATAGCCATGATAACACCTGCACTGATGACACACATGGAGAGATTTGTTGAATCAGGAAACAGACACACCACCCAAGAATAATGTGACATTGCACCCTATAATCACAACAATAGGTATGTGACCTGTGTCCTGGGTACAGAACAAGTGATACAGCCACCAGCATGTGGTCACACTGTTGACTACTCCCTTGAATGTAACAGAACTACTGGGTATGTGAAGGACATGGACATTAGAGGCCATAATAACTTCATGGTTCCCAGTCTTCATCAGACCAATAAATGTGCACAATACACCCTTCGTCATTCATGTACCTCCCTACATATCTTCCAGTGATGTGTTACTGAAGTGTACCACCTTTGTCACCGTGCGCTGTTACAAGGTTTATTGGCCATGCCTAAGTGTTCTTTCTGGAGAATATAGATGACTGCCTGATGGCACGGAACACCAATAGGTTCATATGTTGGTAGGTTCATAGGTAGGCAGTAGGCTATCGGCCCAAGGGCCTAAATAAGCCTAGCCAACAAGGTTCCTTGGCTTACGCCACCCAAGAAAGTTAATTTCCTGTGCCCCTGTCAAGCAGAGCCACAGAAGTGATCCCCAGGGTGTATTTCCTATTTCCCATCCCCTCATCAAGATTTTTTCTTGAAGAGTGCTAATGAGGAACTTTGCTTGACATAGATGGATAGTCTGTTCAAGAGTATAGGAAGTCTCTGGGATAGGAATCTATCCCTCCAGCATGTCCTGTTTATTGTGGTGACAAGTTTTAGGTCTCTAGAGCATGTAGCTCAGAGGGATTGGGATTTCTTTAGGTGTAGCATGTCCAACAGCTCTGGGTTTAACATAGCTTTATATGTTAGACAGAGATCTCCTCTGAGTAGGCAATATGCTACAGAGTAAAGCTGGAGTTTTTTGAAAAGGTCAGTGTAGGGCATCTGTTTGAGGCCAGTAATCCTCTTTGTGAGGTACTTGTGTGGCCTTTCCAGCTGCTGCAGATGTCTTGCGAGGTACATTCCTAAAGGGGCATTGTACTCTATAATGGGTCTAATGAGTGCCTAGTAGAGGGAACAATGACCTCTTTTTTCCTGGATGAGAACCATTTTTTGATGAGGTGTGCCACATAGAAGGATTTACTGACTACTGTGGCGATGTATTATCAAAGGAGAGACTACTGTCCACTTAGGTCCCAAGGTCTCTTATCACACATTCAGCATTAAGTAGACTGACATTTATGTAGCAGTTCATGGGTACAGAGTTTTTACCAAAAGGGATGACAATGCACTTTTTGGCAATGAGCTTGATGCATGCCTCTGACACCAGGCATCTGTATCAGTGAGTCCCTTCTGTAGGATGTCCACATCATTTGGGGACTTGACTATTGCCCCTAGTTTGCAGTCATCTGCTAACTTCATTAGCCAGAGGCCTTCTGTGTTAGCCTGTACTTGAGAGAAGTAGATACCAAACAGGAGAATTCCCAGGACTGAACCCTGTGGTACTCCACTTATCACTGGTTTGATGTCAGATTTGGAGTCTGCAACTTTTGCAATGTGGGTTCTGTCAGTAAGCCAGTTGGCAACCCATATTATGATGTAGGGATGTATACCTAGTTTAGTGAGTTTAGCTATAATTCCAGAATGGGGATGGTGTTGAAAGCTTTGGCAAGGTCAAGATAGGCTGTGTGAACCACCTCACTTTCATCTTCGGCTTTGATGACTGCCTCATGAAGTTGATCAGGTTCAGAAGGTATGATCTGCCTTTCACAAACCCGAACTGGGTGGGGTCCAGAGTTTGGAGGTTACCAATGTCTTTGTTTATGAGGTCCATGATGATACGTTCCATGGCCTTGCAGACCAGGCTCATCAGGCTTATAGGGCAATAATCCCCAGGATCATTGGTGGCTCTCCCTTTGTGGAGTGGGATAACTGTTGCTGAGTGCCATTCAGTAGGCACAAAGCCTGATGTGAGACTATGATTGAACATGGTGCTTAGGTGGAGAGCCAGTTTGTTCTGACGTTCGTGTAAAACGCAGCCTGGGTTGTTGTCCAGTCCCATGGATGCTGTGTTTTTGGTTTTAAGGATTGCAGCTTTTACCGGCATAGATGTGATTACAGGGACTCTGCATTCTTCCTGTATAGATATGGGCCCTTTAGCAGGTGAGAGGGGGTTAAAGTTAGCACTGAATCTATCTGCCAGGATGTTGGCAATATCTGCTGGTTCTGTAATTTTCATGCCGTTGTGCTGTAACTCAGAGCAGATCTGGGTGTTGCCATTGAGATTCTTGACATAGCTATAGAATGCTTTGTTGTTGCCCTTTGTATCAGTGGTGATTTTGTTTTCAAAGCTAGCTTTGGAGGATCTTATAAGGGATCTCAGCTTTTTACTGAGGCTGACCAGGGAGCTCCTCCACTCATGGGATTTTACTCTCTTTTGCAACAGTTTATTCCTTCTGTTGTAGAGTTTGTTTATGGCAGGGGACCACTAGACTGGCTTCCTGTTTTTGGAGGATAGTGTCTTGGTTCTGTTTGGGATAGTACAATCCATGCACTCGTAGTGCTTATAGAGTGCATTTGTGTAGGATGCAGCAGTCGTAACTGTATTGTCCATCTGCATGAGTGTCATGAGGTTCACCACTTCTGTCTTAAGAAGCATAAAGTTGGCTTTGGAAAAATTTTTTTACCATGGTTTCCTTAATGGTGGGTGGAGGTAGGATGCGGATATCTAGGGTGATTAACTTATGGTCGGATATGACCAACGAGGAGTTGACTTCAGGTGTGGAACACCGGTCAATCATGTTGGTAAAGACTAAGTCTAGGATATTGTTGCCCCTGGTGGGGGTGTGGATAAGTTGATCTAGGGCATTGGAATTTATGAATTTCAGAAAGCATTGAGTGAAGGAATTGGTACATGAGAAGTTTTCCCAGTTAATGATGGGGTAGTTGAAATCGCCCATTATTAGGGCATTTGGTTGAACCCTAATATTTTCCAGTATATCAAGAAAAGAGGAGTGGGAATCCTGGGGCATGGTGGGTGATCTGTAGCAAGCTACAATTTGGATTTCAGTTTTGCCCAGAGTTAGTTGCACTTGGATAACCTCGGATGCATTATGCCTTTGGTGTTCTGGTCCAGGTTAGATGGCCGAAAAGTATGGTATGAGTTTTACAAGTAAAAAATATTGCACTAAGCCTGCAGGCTAGAAATGTACCTTAAACTGTTTATTCAATAAAACAACAAAAATACACACAAAGTAAGCGCTTTCACGACATCCAGTCACTTCATCAGACAACATCCAGACAGTGCTCATCCTAAATAATCCTCTACAAAGTCCGCTGACTTAATTAACCACATCAATTAAAGTGAACAAAGTATTTAAAAATGTGTGTATATATAGTACATAACATATGATAAAAAACATATACTCAAAAGCATTTGCATACATTTTAAAAACATTTAAGAACTGTGTAAAAACTATATAAAAACTATATAAAAATCCTTCTTTATAAAAACAGCATTCTTTATTTATGCCTAAGATGGCGTGCCTTCAGAAAAGGTTTTAATGAAAAAGTACTGTTAAGGCCTGGAGATCTTTCAGCATTTAGCAGACGAATCCATTTCTGTTCTGCTGCTTCTGTACGATTCTCCAGGTCCCCCCTCTAATATCTACATTTAATACTTGTAAAACAAAATATCTAAAACTATTTGTAGGATCATTTTGTAGTGCATGTACTGCTAATGCATTGTTTTCTTTCTTGTTCTTCACATCCCTGATGTGCTCAAGCACTCTGTCTATAGGGCTGCACATACAAAAAAATAGATTTTTTTAGAGAGAGGTTACTCAGAAAAAGAAATAGTAAAAGCTATAGAAGAAGCTTGGTTACATAGGGCTGATAGGTGTAAACCATACTTTGAGTATACAGCTGAAGAATCAAACACTAGCCAAGATAGAATGGTTACCAATGACAATTTTAAAGTTACTTTTTTAATATTCTAGTGATATCAATCAATTTTGTGACATTATAAAGAATAACTGGAGGCTTCTACAGGTTGCACCAGAATTAATTAGCATAGTTGGTACAACACCATCCTTCTCTTTTAGAAATAATAAATCCTTAAAACAACACTTATGCCATAAGAAGTGTAAACAAAAACCTGTATGAATCTACTAGGTAGGAACATTTCCGTGTAGAAATTGTACAGCATGCAAATATTTATATACTAGTTCCTTTTACCAACATCCCTCTTTGAGATTCACACTGAGAATGCAGTACTATGCAGACTGTAAAACAGTCAATTTGGTCTATTTTCTTTCTGTGAGAAATGTCATGCCTACTATGTAGGTAAAACAGACAACTTAAAGACAGAGTGCTTGAGCACATCAGGGATGTGAAGAACAAGAAAGAAAACAATGCATTAGCAGTACATGCACTACAAAATGATCCTACATATAGTTTTAGATTTTTTGTTTTACAAGTATTACATGGAGATATTAGAGGGGGGACCTGGAGAATCATACAGAAGCAGCAGAACAGAAAAGGATTCTTCTGCTAAATGCTGAAAGATCTCCAGGCCTTAACAGCACTTCTTCATTAAAACTTTTTCTGAAGGCACGCCCTCTTAGGCATAAATAAAGAATGCTGTTTTAATAAAGAAGGATTTTTATATAGTTTTTATATAGTTTTTACACAGTTCTTAAATGTTTTTAAAATGTATGCAAATGCTTCTAAATATATGTTTTTTATCATATATGTACTATATATGCACACATTTTTAATTTTAAATACTTTGTTCACTTTAATTGATGTGATTAATTAAGTCAGCTGACTTTGTAGAGGATTATTTAGGATGAGCACTGTCTTTGAATGTTGTCTGATGAAGCGACTGGATGTCATGAAAGCGCTTACTTTGTGCATATTTTTGTTGTTTTATTGAATAAACAGTTTACAGTACATTTTTAGCCTGCAGGCTTAGTGCAGTATTTTTTACTTATTTGGCTTTTGTTCTCCTGCACTACTCCGTACTCTGCCTTCATTCGTTTTGTTCTTATTTCTTGGTATGAGTTATAGCCTGGTAATGCAGGGTGCTCTCTAGAGCCTTGAAACAGGTCTCAGTCACTGCACAGATATCTATGTTCTCCATTTTAAGGAGTGCCTCGAGCGAGTGCATTTTGAGATTTAGACTTGTAGCATTGAGTAGAATTACCCTCAGATTTTGCTTGCCTGTTCCTGTTACGGTGGTGAATTTGTCATTTGAACCTTGCCTAAAAAAGGCACTATAGGGGAGGCAAGATCCTTAGCCAGCATCCAGAATCCCAGGGGTGACAGGTGCAGGCCATCTTTGGCAAAGCATCATGGTCTGTCGACCATGTCATCCCAGGCAGACAAATACTGGATCACCTTAGAATGACACCAGAAGCATAGCCGAATGTTGAAGTCAATCATTTTGTCCTTGTACTGCTGTATCATTCTGGGAGATGGCAGGATGCTACTCAGGGCTTGGGTCATACCTGCCTGGGCTACAGGATCGGAGAGCTCTTCTATGTCTCTTTTCAAGTAGTCCAGGGAGGTACACCTCAGGTCGTTCACACCAACATGGACAATGACAGAGTCATATTTGTACTTGTTGTGGAGTGACCTGAGTGTTTTTGTTATGTGACGGATCCTGCCACCCGGCAGGCAGCTGACAGTAACCTTCTCCTTGTTTAGCCTGGTGAGTGGGACATCAGTGTGCCTGACTATAGAGTTAACTATGACTAGTATGTTTGGGACTTTGGTTTGCATTATGGGTTGTTGTTTATTGGCACACTGGGTCTGTGGGCTATGTGTCATTTGGGTTGTGTTGGAGGTGGAGGTTGCTTGAGTTTCTGCTTTGGAGGTCTCTGTTGCAGATTAATATTGAGAGCCTCTGTGAATGTTTTTGTGTTTCTATGTGCGGATTTTGGTGGTGTAGGTTTAGTGGGACAATGTGATGAGTGTGGTGTGGTGCAAGTATTTACCTTCTCCTCTTGACTGTCAAGGTCAGTCTTGCTTGGAGAGAGCTTTACCTCCAGTTTGGCTAGATAAGTGCATCTCTCACAGGTTGTGTCATTGGGTTGTAGGAGGAGAGGGTTGTGCGTCTACATGAAGCCATTGCTACATTGTCTCAAGATGCCCAGATTCATCAGATAGACAGGAGATAACACTGGGAAATGACCCTTGGACATGCCTGAATAAAAACTACTTTCCTCTAGACAAGTGAGGAAAGTGATGAGTTGTTTTTCTCTAAGCAAGTGAGGAAAGTAAGTACAAAAACTGTTTTCCTCTAGGTAAGAGGAAGGTTGAGTGCTGTAGTAATTTGCAGCTTATTTAGTGCTAACAACAAGTTCTGAACAAGTGCTGAGCATGAATAAGCAAATTCAAGTGCTAAAACTAAGAATCTGTACCTGGATCTTGTGGTAGATAGGCTACCTATTGCTTACCACTTCCACTGATAAGCTAGAATGCTTCCCTCCAACACAGAAAGGCTTGGGGGACTCGGAAGCTTACAAACAGTCCTGGATACAGCAAATCTGTATCTGGACTAGACTAGTTACAGGAAAGGTGGAAAACAAGCGCAATAGCGGGCTTTTAAACCAGAAAGTTGAAAGAGATGGAAAAACTGTCCAAACGGCCAATAAACTACAATTTCTGGGCCAGAAACCACTCTTGCGGTAGATAGACTACTAGTGATTACTACTTCCACTGATAAGCTAGAAGGCTTCCCTTCAACACAGAGAAACTTGGGGGGCTCAGAAGCTTACAAGCAGTCCTGGATACAGCAAATCTGTATCTGGACTAGACTAGTTACAGGAAAGGTGGGAAACAAGGACAAACATGTACTTTTAAACCAGAAAGTTGAAATAGGTGGAAAAACTGCCCAAACGGCCAATAAACTACAATTTCTGTGCCAGAAACCACTCTTGTGGTAGATAGGCTACCTAGTGCCTACCACCCCCACTGATAAGCTAGAAGGCTTCCCTCCAACACAGAAAGGCTTTGGGGGGTTCAGAAGCTTACAATCAGTCCTGGTTACAGCAAATCTGTTTCTGGACTAGACTAGTTACAGGAAAGGCAGGAAATAAGCTTAGAATTTTTTTTTTTTTTTTGGAAAGTGGAAAGGGAGAAAGGAGAAACAGAAGATAATTCAAAATTAAGGACCTAAGTGGCTTGCCCTTTACGAATGTTCTCTTTGTATTAGGTAGAATGACACTAGACTGGAATAGAGCTGGGATAGTGCTGAACAGATGAGATTGGTAGGAGTGTCTGAAGTCAAAATATGATCTCACTGTACTCAGTTAAGAGAGCAAATGAGATAGACCCAGGCGGAGTGTTCAAACACAAATTTACAGGAGGGGCGGGCAGTTCCAAAGCCACCAAGATTAGTAACAGAACAAGAACAGGGAAGGCTTGCAGGAAATTAACTGCAGAGTGAGAGAGAGATCACAGTATTCTATGAAACATTTATATAGAAAAATAAATAACTACAGAGAGACACAGACCACAATATTCAATGAAACAATTAAATGCACAGAAAAAATAAAATGCAGTACAATCTTTAACAATGCAAGTTTGTACTTAACTCAGCTAGTAATGCAGTTGATTGTAGGTATTTAGCAGAAGGCAAACAACTCAGATATTGAGCAGTAATAGATTCAAAGATATGTGACTAACACTTACAAATACAGATAAACCCTCTAGGCTAAGAGTTTAACACTGAATATCAATGAAGAAAACCACAATAGCCCCCACTGACTGCAGAGACAGAGAGATACCACAGTATTCTATGAAACATTTATATAGAAAAATAAATAACTACAGAGAGACACAAACCACAATATTCAATGAAACAATTAAATGCACAGAAAAATAAGCAGTAACAAATTCAAAGATATGTCTTTACTAGGCTAATGACCACAAGGGTCTTTTTAAGCTTAGCCATGCATCCCAAATCTCTGGCAAGTTCTGATACCCTTGATAAGTGTAAGCAGGTGCTTGGGAGATGAAACATTTACAAGCAGGGGCCTGGGTGATGAACCATTTACAGGTTTCTGTGCCCATTCGAGACATTGGTGCCAAACCAGGGATGAGTTTCTCGATCTCCATCCAGTTGTTCAAGTTGCACTTGAATTGGGTTAGGGAGGAACTCTGCTTCACACAGATGTGGAGCCTGTTTCAGAGATGGGGTTGTCTCTGATATACATGCTTGTCTCTCCAGCAAGTACTATTTATATCACCAACAAGGTTTAAATCTTTAGAATGGGTAATTCTTTTGGTGTTTCTTTTGTGGATATGCACAAGGTCCATGAGAGTGATGTCTGACAATGCCCTGTATGCCAGGCATATATGTCCCCTCACGATCCTATAGGAGACAGAATACAGGGACAAAGCCTTAAGGGGGTCTGCATAAGACATTTTATGTATGCCCTGTATTCTTTTAGTGCGGGACCTCTGCAGATGTTCCAAATTGTTGGATATGCCTAATTAGGTACATAACAAAGGGGGCATATTGCTCAATGATAGGTCTGATGAAGACCAAATACAGTGGAACAATGACTTCCTTGGACTTAGATGACATATCTGTGTTTATAAATTGCACAACATAGAATGATTTCCTCAATACTGTAGACACACGATGGTCAAAGGCTAGATTACTGTCTATATGTGTTCCTAAGCCCCTGACTACTGGTCATCTTTAAGGGGTGTGTTGTCAATATGATAGCTGACAGGGGTGGATAACATCCTGAAGGATACTGTTATGTATCTCTTGGCATTTAGTTTTAGTCCATGGCTCTGACAGCAGTTGCTTGTCTGTGTCAGCCCTTCCTGGAGAAGTTTTGTGTCAGTGTGGGATTCAGTGACAGCTCCTGATTTGCAATCATCTGCAAATTTAGTTAGCCAGAGACCATTAACATTGGCTTGGCTTCAGAGAAGTAAATTTCAAAAAGGAGTGGTCTAAGTACCAATCATTGAGGGACTTCATTTGTGACTATCCTCTTTGTAGAGGTGGATTCCCCAGTTCTAACTTTCTGGGTCATGTCAGAATTTGCAAACAACTCCCCTTTCAAAACCCACCACTGCAAAGTACTTATTGACCTTCAATGGTTCGAATTCCCACAATTACTTAACTACCAACAGCTTACATGTGCTTTTAATATCCTAAACAACCCAAACAAAACTCCATCACTAAAACATCTACTAACCCACTACTCTTCCAATCGTTCTCTTAGATCTTCTAATAAACCTCTCCTTAACATCACCACTGCCAACAATACTGCTGGCAAAGCCCTATACTCCTACAAAATAGCTAAATACTGGAACATTCTCCCATCTAGCATAACCATTACATCCACAAACTCCCACTTCAAATCACTACTCAAAGCACATCTTAAAAAAACCTGGATCTACTCATGTATCACCTAACTACCCACATTTTATCCACTGGCACTCCTTTCCATGTTTCTATAACATAGCCATTTTTCTGTCATGCAAACCAGACTAAAAGATGTATGGTACTATGCTAGCCTTTATTAATAATTAATTCTACTACTGTTTGCTCATTGTATTATATAAAGTGTAATGTGTAGCTCTTAGCAATAATTGTATTGTTTTCACTTATTTGTAACTCTGGAGCTTTTCTCCCCGGGACTCCACTGAAAATGGACCTGTTCCAGTTGGACTATCCCGGTTAACAAATGTAAAATAAAAAATAAAAAAATAAATACATTTCTGTGAGCTAGTTAACTATCCACTAGGTGACATACTGGTTTGTACCTAACCTCTTGAGTTTGTCAACAATGCCCAAGTGGGGTATTGTGTCAAATGCCTTGGCCATGTCAATGTAGGCAGTCTGAACCATTTTGAGCTCATCCATTGCTTTGATGACTTTCTCAAAGAAGCCTACCAGGTTGAGTAGGCATAACCTGCTCTTGACAAAACCAAACTGGTTTGGGTCCAGTGTCTGGAGGTATACTATATCACTGTTGATCATTTCCATGGTAATTCTTTCCATGGCTTTACATATAACACTAGCTAGACTTATGGTTATGTAGTTTCCAGTGTCTGTAGATGGCCTACCTTTGTGCAAGAGGTAGGACTGTTGCGATTCTCAATTCATGAGGCATAAAGCATGTTTGGAGGCTACAGCTAAATAGAAATTCCAAATGGCCTGATAGGTCATGTTCATGCTTTTTAGAGGGCATCGTGGATATTATATGGGCACACTGATGCAGTGTTCTTAGCCTTAGAGAATTGTTACACCAGATACATGTGTGCTACCTGTTCAGCTTATGCACACACTGCATGCATAGGTGTTTGACAACATCAATGGCATGTATATAATTCACGATAGTGTGGATTGTACCATAGATATATGTCATACACACAAGGCAACTAACCTTTATTGACTATACTGTCACATACAGGTATAGCAGTGTCCCTCCTAGCATCTCCTGCAGATATTTTAGGGTCCATATTACAAGTTCGACTGCTTAGGTTGTCAAATGCCTAAACTTCAACACCCAAATGGCGAAAGCTTAAAATAGAGAGCGGTCACATACACAAATTCTTTCCTCGGGAAATAATTTGGTAGGACACTTCAAACTAAAATAAACTTCCAAACACTAACATAGTGGGGGGCTTCACCCCACACCCCCCCAACTAAATATACCAACTCCAAGATCTCTCTACATTGGGGAATAGCCAAATCCCTGATAATGGCCAAGTGAATTCTTTCCCGAGGAAAGAAATCACGTAAGTGGCTGTTCACAATTTTAAGCTTTCACCATTTAGGTGTCGACGTTTCAGTGTTCGTCAACGTAAGTGGTCGAGCTTCTAATAGGAACCCATATCGCAGTACTAGGACAGTGTGTGTGGTTACTATCACAATAGTTGTCAAGCGTGTGTGTGTGCAGGGTCATCTGTTATCACTCCTCATCACATATATTACGTCACAGGCATATGATTAGTGGTGGTATTATTCTGATATTGTCCATGACAGTGGTTGGTTCCCGTAATGTTTACCATGATCCTTTAACTGTGGCTATCTTGCTGGAGACATCAGATGAGAGTACACTCATATTCAGCAATAACAGTTTGCACAGCTTCCCCTATTGTATGTCAGATCCCTGATAGATGTCCTCTGCATTATTCATGTAAAGGCTGCTTGTTTCACACAAACATCCTCCCCATTGTTATGTCACCTTCTGTGACAGTCGCATACAACACATTTTCACTGTGCAGTCCATACTCTGCCATATAGATAAGTGCTTGGTGTTACTGCTACAATCATCTTCTATTGACATGCTTGCCTCTGCTGTACATGTGGGAAATTCACCTGTACACTTTCCCTGTGTTCATTCCTACAATTCATCTGTGTGTCCATATTCAATGCACACATGTGATGTTACAGATCATTAATCTCACATTCTCACCCTTATCCAAAAACTTAAACCATCCACTCCATCAGCTGACCAATTACCTGCAGAATATCTACAAATACCAGCCAAATCCTTAGCCTATCCCATTTCCATTCTGATTAATAGAATCATCAGTGAAGGACACATCCCAACTATCTGGAAAATCTCCCACATTATCTCCCTACATAAAGGTGGCAATTCTACAGCATTTTCTAACTACCGTCCCATAGCCTTACTTTCTCCTTTGGCTAAAATAATGGAAAAATGCATCCATAATCAAATACTTGACCATCTGATCCAAAATAACTTACTTTCCAGGTGTCAACATGGATTCAGGCTATTCCACAGCAATACCACTACCCTCTTATCCTTCCCTGACTGTATTAACAAAAAACGTAACAACAATATTCTCTCCTCTGCACTCCTCATCGATCTGTCCAAAGCATTTGATATGGTTAACCACCAGATACTTATAAATATCCTCAAATCCCTGTCACTGGATGCACTGGCTATAAAATGGTTCCAATCCTACTTAGAAAATAGACAATAGGCTGTGCTATGACATAATAATCTATCTACCCATCTCCCCATTACCCTTGTTGTCACTCAGGGGTCCATATTAGGACCTGTCCTATTCTCAATTTGCATCAATGACCTTCACTTAGTAATCCCTCAAGCTACATGTATACAATACGCAGATGATTCTACCCTTATATGCTCAGCCACATCTACATCTGAACTGCAGTCCCTAACCCAAAAGATGTTTAATACAGTAGAACAATGGCTTACACACCACTGCCTCCTCTAGATCCCCAAAAAAACACAATTCTTGCTCTTTACTCCTACAAGGAAGTCCTCTCCAATAGATTTCACAGTAATATCCAGTAATGGTACACTCATATCTCCAGATCCAACTACCAAACTACTCGGAATAACTATTGACAACAACCTTAACTTTGACACCCATATCAACAATACACTAAAAAACTGTTAATAGAAAACTAGGCTCTCTCTACAGGATCAAACCCTTCCTTACTCCAGCAACTAGAATAACTATTGCTCACACTCATCTAATCTCAACACTCCTCTAGGCCTCACCCATATATGCTAATCTATCAAAGAGTAACCTCAACAAAATGGAAAACTCCTACAACAGCGTTGCCAGATTTGCCACAGACAATGCATTTAGAACCCATCATTGTTATAACCTAAAGCAGCTAGGATGGCTTGAGCTACAAAATTAGCTTAAATTTCCCCAACTGACCATTGCCCACAAGACCCTTTACCAACCTACCAATACTCCAATACTTTCTAGCCTCATTATCCCCTATAAAAATCTTAAAACTTTACATTCATCACATAAACGTCTAGTAAATATATGTAAATCCAACAACATGGCTGGTGACTCTCTGTTCTCCAATACTGTTGGAAAATCCTGGAAACTACTTCCCGGTGAACTTTCATCACTGTCCTCTATATCACTTTTCAAATACAAACTGAAACTCTTCCTCAGAACACACTGGTTATGCCCCTGTACTAACTCTGACTAACTTGCTCGTCTTACTAGGTTCTGCTTACCCACTACTTCTCAATACTAAGTCCTATTTTCCTTGATAACAAGACCACTTTATCTTCGAGATAATGCTACTGTTCGTACTGACATCTTCTGTGGATACTTACTTTAATACATATGTGATAATTTGTTAGATAGTTATACAATGAGGTGCCATCATTGTTAAATTATATATTGTACTAGCATTGTGTTATTAAAATTGTGTGTCGGAGCTTATCTCCCCAGGCCTCTACTGAAAATGGCCATATATCCAGTTAGACTAGCCCGGTCAACAAATGTAAAATAAATAAATAAATAAATAAATAATAAAATTAACACATCTTCAGTACAGTATGCCAGGAATGGAATATCCCAGTACTCTGCACTTTAGGTACACTGTCTGTACTGTGTTTTCATCATATACTTCATGTTCATACCTCTCAACTGTCCAGATATTCCCAAAATGTCCAGATGTTTTCCTTATCAAATATGTGGCTTTCTGCAATATCACTGGAATGACCTCTGGACTGATGTGATGCAATAACACATACATTTGAGTGCATACCTCTCAACTGTCCTGATCTGTGCAGAATGTGTAGTATTTTTCTCATACCTGTGATATTTTCTTCATAGCATTTTTTTTCCTGGCAAATCATTGGCATGTCACTGCAGAGTGTGATCAGAGACTAATGACTGACATTTGAGTTTCAAAATTCATGCTCTTCAGAAAGTTCATGTTAATGTGCTATCTATATATTCTATTAACTTCCTAAGTTTGGAAGTGGGATATTAAACATCTTTCCCTATTTCTGGCCATTTGTCCCCCCACTTTTATGGCTTTGTCCACATTTCTAACTTGAAAAGGTTGATTCTTACACATTCTTATGTGATAGCTATGTCAACTATGTCCCTATTAATGGTTATTTGTCCTCTTGTTAAGTTGACCTCTGTGCAGATGTGTTGCACTAACAGAATAACAGCTATTTGTAAAGCCCTAGTGATCATTGTGGCATTTTGCTCAAATTCGCACACAGTAGGTGCTCTCCTTTACACAGAATTGCTATCCCCATTTGCTTACAATGCTTCACAGCAAGCAACACTGTTGTGAGTCGTGAGACCTAGCTGAGGCATGCTGCACCTCAGTAGTATGCATTGCACGCTGATGCACACTGTACACCATTGCACTGATACGTAAACTCTGTGTAGGCTCTGTGTGAAGCCTACACAGAGTTTATTGAATCCTCCAAGATGTTTACTTCTTTAAATGTCTCATTATTTTTCTTCTTTAATCCACTGAATACATTTACTTTTATACAGGGCATCCACAAAGAGATGCAATAATATTTATTGGAGGTAGCATCAAAGCTTGCCAAAATGCACTTAACTGTACTCTTGAAAAACATATAAAGTCTTTAAATACAAATGATGATGTACTGTTTTGAAAGGATGAAACTGCTTTATTTCCAGACCCTACAGCTTATGATATTTTAAAATTTTATTTAATCTTCTTGAATTCAGGTAATCTTGTTGAATAATTTCACAAATGTAAAGACAAAACAGTATGCAGTTACTTCCGAGAATGACATTTTGTCAGTTGTTTTGAAGACCTGCATAAAAGTTTTTCCCCACAGGAAAAATACCAGAGGACTATTCACACTGGAAATTGTTAGAAAACTTGAATTCCATGAATGTTTGTCTGTTTTAGTTGTCTTGTAGAAGTGAACTCAATTAGAAACTCACCCAAAGGTATTTACAATTCATTATATAGGGGGTTATATATAAAGTATATTAATAGAGGTATCTATGAACTAGAACTTGGCAGTTCAGAGTGTCACACATGCTGTGATGAGCTCATAAAGGCAACTAAGCAGAATATTTTATGACTTTCTGATATGCAACTTCCATGATCCTCTGTCTATTGGTCACAGAAAAGTGACAGCTATGTCACTGGATATTGTGTGACAAGTAATATGGCTTTCATTGCTACAAAACTTTTTTTGTCCATAGAGAAGTCGTGGTTTATTGTCTGCTTTTATAATGCAATACTTTATTTGCTCTGAGAATGTACATTTCCATTCTGTTAAGAATCATTCAGTATTTAGTCTTTGCTATATCTTCCACTGAGAATGCCTCTTGGAATTCTAACTTTGCCATGATGAAGGGGGTTTGTGGGTATGTATGCCCCTTGGACCTACATTGACATAGTAATTTGCTCATGGTAGTTTCACCTTCTTATACTTGTTGGTTATGAAAGGCCAGACTTTTCACTGCTATAATAGTTCATTTATGTAATCAGATATACTCTCCCTGAATAATGGTACCAAAATGCATACCCTGTAGCCAAGCCTAATAGTTATGATCATATGTGTCTGTTAGCTATTTAACTCATATATCTCAAAAAGGTTAAGCCAAAAACAAACTTTGTACAGTCACCATATTGATTTATCCTCTCCAAGGTGAAAGGTACAGCTGAGTGCAGTGGCAGCTAATCCTAAGTTATGGACAGGACAGATAATGATAGATCTGACTCTAGAAATGGAAAATTAATCTTTAAATTCAGATTGCCACCTCCATGCTAAAGAGGAGTCAGGGCTTCCATAGGAGATGCCACCAGCTATCAAGTCTTAGATGTACACATTTCTGGATCTTGTATTTTGGAGATACTCTGAATGAGAAGCCATAGCTGGAAAAAGGGAAAATTCAAACTCACAAACTCTGTCTTCATGTTCCCAGCATCTACTCAGAGTGGTCATATTTACTGTGAACCAATGACCCTGTTTTTGACAGGGTATCATCTACTGTCAGTATAGTTCTAATGGGATGTTTAAATGGTCACCAGCAGAATGATAGAGGTAAAGATGTCTTGATTTGTAGGAAAGCTTTGCCTTCTCTTAACTTAAGTGGTGTTTTGTTAGCAGAATTCTGAACTGTTCTAAAGTGGCTCATTATGAACATCTTGTTGGCAATTTATTAGTGCACTTGCTATGAGTGCACCATTTCCTTCGACTGATGATGAAGTTTGTACTGTACCATCCAATGTGAAGATATACATTCTGGATACTTGTGCCAAGAAAGGTGCTGATCTGATAAGTAATCTTCACATTGTGGTGATTTGAGTCAAATGACAGGATCAGTAGCTAGATAGGCTCATTAATCAGATAAGTGTATTTTGAGTGGTTTTGGTGTGTTTGAAATGCTTAGCAAATGCTTCTGTGTGGGATGACTTCAATTACCACCTCCAAATGACCTTCTCCCTCACATCATGGGATATCAGTGATGAGCAGCCAGAGTCAACCCAATTTAAGATCTCAGGAAATGAGGCAGCAGCAAGGAATAGTGGCTGAAAAGTTGCTTTTTGCCTGTGTTGAGAGCTACCTTCAACATCTAGGATTGGACGGCAAAGAGTGAAACAGATACATTAAAAAATGAAGACCTCAGTTCAATACTAATAGGGAAATTACCATATCTAAGTAATGACAGCCAAGGAAGGCAGTAGATATGGCTACTACAGAGACAAATGTCAAGTTGTATGACTATGGCAAAGACACTTAAAATATCTCTTGGTTAGGCCTTATCAACACTGTGGCAAACTACCTAATACCTTGGGAGAAAAGAGAAGGACATTGCTCACACTGCATTCAGCAAGGTTCAAGAAATATGAAAATAAACTGAAGACATCGTCAGATATTTGGCAATTTATTTGAGTTAATAATACTTATAAAGGAGATGCACTTACCCTGTTTGTTGGGGGCAGTACAAAAAGAAACTGATGTGATTGGGTCCATTACCACAGAAGAGATCACAATGGTATTAAACATCTCTAGAGTAAAACTATAGGAGTGCAGTATATGAAGCTTCAAATAGTGAATGATTCTGTTATTGTTGGGGAATCAACATGCCTTTAAAAATTTATGTTGATGATTGGCACACTATGTCTGTATCATCAAACTGTGGCAATGGTTCACTTATTCAAAGAAACAGACTAGAAAACTGCATTCCTGCAACAGTGTGTATTCCTTAGACCATCTGAACAAACATATGAAAGAGTAGATGCTGACTTGGTCATGGAGCAAAGAGTCATTTTTTTTCCTTGCATGGGTCACAGATGTCTATGGAGTCTTAACACTGCAACACAGTGTAAATTACTTTTTCCTTATATTTTGGAGTGAATGTTGAGACCACATTCTTGGTGTTAATGCAGACCTGTGTTAAATAGCACTGTGCTGAAGGGACATCTTACCACTTGTCCAGGTCATTATACAGTACCTTGATACAGATGAGATTTGGATAACTTCCACTCTGAAGAGTGCAGTGCAAGGTTATCACTGTTGTTTTTAGGTAATATTATCCTCTTGGCCAAAAGTGACAGTAATACCTAGCATATGCTGGAGATGTTCACTGATGATTGTGAAGCAGGTGGGATGAAAATAGTAGTAGTAATTTAGAAGTTACAGTTCTCTTCCAGAAAACATTCACTTGCTCACATAGTGAGGAGAAAACAGCTACTACACTTGAAGGACTGTAGCTATTTTGATATTTTACTCATGATATATGGTTCCCTGGATGAAGACAGGAACACTGACCAGTTAGTCTATGCAATGAAAGCAACACAACAGGCATTGCAATAGACTGTAATGATGCAGTGAGCGCTAAGTATTTCATGTTCTCATATGAAACACCTTTCTTAAAGTCTGATTTGGAACCAAAAGGATCAGATCAGGGATGTAAATTCAGAGATGAATTTCTTTCCCAGGGTCATTGGGCTCAATCTCCATAAGAGAAAGAGAGAGAGAGAGAGAGAGAGAAGAATTAAGCAATACATGATGATTTTGGAGTAGATGATATGTTCCTGATGGTTGAGGATTCCTATTTTAACTGATCTGTGCAAATCATGAGAACTATCCCTGGATGCCAGCACACAAAGAATGGTATGTTTCTCAGATTGTTAGGGATGCCTGGGGTCCCATTGTTTGCAGTTGGCACTGCTGCTGAGGATAGTGATAGATGAACTGCCCTGCTCAGATTGTTAATACTACACCTTGTGGACAAGTAGTTTAGAAAGTTGCTGAAGGTTTTTACGTGCTGGTTATCTGATGCTGAAAAAATGGTTTTGTTATATGGATCACATTTTATTTACTAAATTGTATAAACCTCTCTGCTTTAGAATATGAATTACTAACTTTGCTGTTCAATATTTCTCCACATCATCAAAGGATGATACTTAACATAAGGTGTTGACACTGTCTTAAGTATAAAGAGGATATTAAAATGTATATAATCATCCTTGGCTAGAATTCATGCATTTTTCTTCTTAAAATGTATATGATAATGTCTTTTCTCTCTTTAAATCTTAGGTTAAATTCCCAGTTGAGGGTTCTTTCTGTGCATAGTGTATTTGTCCTCCACATGTTCACTTGAGTTTCAAATGTGGTTTGGATATCCTGACCATCTGAAAAATATGCATTAAGTGAACTTGCGTGAAGTGCTCATGAATGGATGTGCAGTACTTGTCTGACTGTGTTCTCATCCTATAATGTTCTGACATCCTTTTTCAGAGCTATGTCTTTGACATATGTCTACTGACTGCTGAAATAAGCTCCAGCTCAAGGTGTGTTCTACAGGAGAGTTACACTTTTTATAAATCTCGTAAGCACAGAAATGTTGCTCCAAACAGATGAGATGAGATATGAATTTTTATGAAGAATTCAGTCAAAGTTTTTATCTGCCTTTTCTTTATTTCCCAGGATTCTTTACTGTTGGCATCAAAAAAATGAGACAATTTTATGTTTCATCCTTGAATTTCTAGGCAATTTCATAAATTGCAACATGAAATTTGGGAGTCATATCTGGTTTTCAAAAATCCATGCTTATTTTGCAGAATGCTCACTGATAATATCAAATTTTATTTGCAGGAATATTCCATCTGCAGAAGATGTTCTGTTGACTGAATACTGATAAATTACAAGTTGCAAGAACGCTGAGTCCACAGATCCCTAAGATGATGAAACCACACCAACTGGAACCACCAATTGGGAGTAGCAGTGGATACTATGTTAAAACATATGCATGAGAAAATTCCTCACATGGTTAAGGATTTGTGGGATTTTTTAAAGAACTATCCCATTGACTTATGGAAAGAAGGATTATTATATGTCACCACTGATGTGGTGGATTTGTTTTCATTCATTCCCAAAGAGAAAGGTATGGAAGCATTTAGCAACAGTATTAGAAAATACACTAATTTAGAATGGGACAGGGTGTGCCTGATTCTGGAACTCACGTCCATAGTATTAGATCACAATTACATATTTTATGAGGGTGAACACTTTAGACAAACTAGGGGAGTAGCTATGGGGGCAGCATGTGCCCCCATATATGTGAATCTGGTCATGCTAGACTGGGAAGAGTCAGTAGTTTTCAAAAGTGGTTACTTCAACTATGTTAGATATTACTCTCGGTACTTGGATGACATATACATCCTATGGGACAGAAGTCAGGTAGTCTTGAACAGTTTTTTTTGGATTATTTGAACCATAGTATTGAGTATCTTAGATTTACTTCTTCCAGTAGTAGTGAAGGTATAGTGTATTTGGATACTTACATATCCAATGGAGACAAAGGTTTCAAGTCTTGTATTTACAGAAAAAACACATTTTCCAATGGTTATTTGGAATACACTAGCAATCACCCAAGAAAATTGTTGTACAATATATAGAAAGGACAATGTATTAGAGCAATAAGAATGACATCAGAATATGCAGAGATGATAGAATAAATGGATTTTATTACTGAATTGTTCAAAGAAAGGGGATATTGTAAGAATATGATGAAAGATGTGAGGAACTATGTCATCAAGGAATGGGAACATAACTATACCCCACTGTTAGGAGCTAACAGGAACGAAGACACATTTAAAGGAGTGGAACTGGTGAGTTCCACTAATACTGCTTTTAACAGAGCATGTATTTTGGAATATGGACCATACACTAATAAAGTTATGGACATCTTGACTAGTAATTGGAATGTCATGATGGTTGATCAAGACATTGTGAAAATTATAGGTTCCAAGCCTTTATTTGTGTATAAAATGGGTTGCAACATCAAGATGTATTTGGAACGAGGGACAATAAAGAGTAACGTAGATTGTTGCATGAAGCACACCAAGAAATGTGGATGCTGCAATCAATGTCAGGTGATAAATGAAAATGAAGGGATTATTTTAAGTAATATTAATAAAACTAGGATTAGGTTCAAACAAGGCAACGGTAATTCTAAATTTGTTATATATTTGGCAAAATGTATGACGTGTTCAGGATACTATATAGGGAAAACTGAAAGAAGTTTTAAAAAACGTATTTATGACCACCTATATAGTATCAGGAGAAAGGATGTAAATAATGCCCTTTATAGACATATAGAGAAGTGTGGGAACATGCATAGTTTTAGATTTGCCATCTTGGAAAATATTGCAATAGACCCTGGAAGTGAAAATCGCAAGGCCACCTTGGGTTATAAAGAAATTTGGTGGCAATTATACACTGATGCCTCTACCCCACCAGGGCTTAACGATTACACCTTTGTTAGCAAGGAAGTAGTTAATGCATCAATAGTGTTTTAAATCATTACACACTGATACAACATTGCCAATGGTAAAAAGTAGTACAGTTGTGTAATAATGTTGTTTTATGTAGAGCTTTTTTTACATTGTTTTTGCACATGGTTTTCATTTGAAAGTTATTTTAGCAAGTTTTTTTAGTAGTTTATTGTTGTGATGCATTTCTTTTATTCTGTTCAAGAATCAAGTAACTATGGAGTTAATGATAAATTTGCATAAGGATCTGGGTTCAACACAGTGAACAGTTAGTAATTATGTAGAAAGTAGTTTTAGGGTACATTCGAAGTATATTATTTTAAATGTATGATGAACATATTTTATAACATTTTAAGCATTCATGAGTTAGGAATTTCACAGTACATATTTTTTATTGTAATATTTTGAATGTAATTTTGGTGCAAGTATCACTTTAAAACACTTATTATTGAGTTTTGGCACCAAAATTAGTATTTAAACTGTAAAAAATTTGTATTGTGATGTTCTGATGAGGCCCACATTCATGTGGGTGAAAGCGCTCAACAACACGTATTAAATGGAGATTTTTTAGCCAACTTATTTGTTAGTTTGCATTTGTTGGTGGTTCCAGTTGGTGTGGTTTCATCATCTTAGGGGTCTGTGGACTCAGCGTTCTTGCAACTTGTAATTTATCAGTATTCAGCTACAGAAGATAGCAAAAGCAGAAAACCACTGCCATGTGTTCAACAAGTATCAGCCTCAGCTGTAGTGCTAGAAGATCAGAAGGCTGTAGCTTCTTTTTCTGACACTGGGCACTCATAATGGGAATACAGCACGACTGAGTCCACCATCCTTCAGATGAGGTGTTAAAATGGCATCCTGTCTGCCTGTGATGAAAGTAGTTCATGTGGCTGTGAAAGATCCCACGGTGATTACTGAAGAAGAGTAGGGGTTGCTTTGCATATTTCTTTGTTTACTCTTCTATGCATTATTTATACATTCTTTATTTAACATTAGAAAAAACACAAAAACTCAGTTTTTAAATCAACCACATCAATGGTTCTTTAAAAGTGTCCCTCTCTATCCTTATCCTTTCTTCCCCACCCATCTTTTTATTTTATCTAGCATATTTTCATCATTTCTATTGTTATTATGCAGTCATCCTTCGCACATTCTTTTCCATAATCTTCAGATTGCTATAAACAATACTCTGCACAGTTTTCGATTTAAGATTTTTTCCTTCTTCTATTTTCCATATATTATGTTCATCATTATATTTTAAAATCCTTTCCATTTCTGTTCCTTTTTAAAACTTCTCCAAATATGCATGTGTTTTAGAGTGCAACAAATGTGTTATTGTTTCTTCCACATTACACTTATTCTTTCTTCCAATATTTTATTTTTCTTATTACTTTTGTTAACTTATTCAACAAAATTCTCAACAGGAAATCTTCTCTTTCATAAATATGTTCATACCTTTTCCTTATATTCTTTATAGCATGTTTGCATCATTTTTAATTCCTTCCAAGGATCTACCATATATACACACATATGTATACATAGCTCATCAGATATTGAAGGTTCATAAGAGAGAACAAAACAAATAATTTTTCTAGATCAAATGAAATATCACCAAGAATAAAAGCACATGGTAGGATTCATTAAAGTACCATGAGATGTATACATCCATGTACATAACGCATTACCTTTTCATGATTCAACAACTGCCCTAACATAGTGCTTCATTGTCTTCTACGATGTAGAATTTCAGCACTGCATAGGGCTGGCCCTACAGCCATGCTTAATGCTAAGGAGAAAGTCCAGAAGAGAAGCATATGCTAAAAAGCAATTGCTCTCTCTCCAGAACTGCTTCCGGGAAGACAGGTACACTCTGAGCAATTCAAAATATTATTCAGTTGGGTAGATCAGCACAGCCATCCCCATGATATCATGCTACTGAACATGGCCAATCACCATAACAATCAGAGAATGAATTTGTGTGACAGTCTACTACAAGTGCTCACTTGCTAGGAGCTTGCAAAAAGCTTATTGATGCTTGTTTTAAATGATAAGTCCCCTACCTTCACTAGCCTGATTTTACTGAGTTACGAAACCATGCCATCACTTAACCCTGCTGAACTGTATAACCCTACTAGAATCCTAACTCTGACTCTAAAACTCCCACCTGTCACCTGGTCTATAACTGTAATCTTTGTCGCCCTCTCTTGTACCCTGACCTTAAAGTACCCGATCACCACTTTAACATAAAACATCACTTCTCCTTCCCAAAACATACAATTTTAGATTTCTCCCTAAATATAAAGCTCCAGTCTTGCTTCCTAACCCTAAACTGCACTCCCACTCTCTAAACTTAACAATCCTCTTCCACTCTCTAACCATAAAATCCCACCTGTTCTCTAAACCTAAAACTCCTCCTGTTCTCTAGACTAAATCTCATTAATTAATATGACCTGAAACCCAAATCCTACACTCTCATCCCTTCCCAGTGCCTCCCCATGGCTACCTTACTAACCTTGCTCAAATTTGGCTTTTGTGTGCAGCTTCTGAAGATACAGATAATTGTAAATCTTTCTCTAGCTATGTTCGAAAACAAAAAAAAAAAAACAAAAAGAAAAAAAAATACCCTACATTACTCAGGTCAGGAGTTCATCATAAACATTTTATTCCCCATGTCATAAAATGTAGTCCAGAATAGTTTAGAACCTATAGTTGTTATACATGCATGATATTTATCAGATCATTCGAAAATGTCGCTGAGTTTTGCTAAGGAGATAAAAGATACCTTGCAGCAAAGAGGCTATAATTGGTCTCTTAATCCAAATCTGCTGAATAAGGAAGAAATAATACAGGAAATTGCAAAGTACCTTAAAGACTTACTGGTTAGTCTAAAGAAACAACAACATGCCCCAGATATTGAATAGGCAACAGTTAAAACACAAACAAGAGGGATCCTTTTGCAAAAAGCCTCTTATTATAAAAAAATACTAAATAAAGATATTCAAAACTTGGAAATGAAAATTAAATTATTGGATCAACAACTGATTCAGAATTTTAATGAACAAACAGAGAAAGAGCTATTTAAATGTCAGAAGGATCTCTTCTTAATGCAAAATAGTAGATTAACATTTCAAGAATATAAGATGTTAGCGAGATATGCTAATCACGTTCAAACACCATCGAGAGTGTTGGCTAGGATCATTAATCAATCAAAACCAACACTACAAATTTCGGAAATACAATTTAATAATAAAATATATTCTAAAACAGAGGATATTATTAATATTTTTGAGAAAATATATACAAAAATTTATGATGGGCAAAAGGATATGTCCTTGCATAGAATCTATGAACAATTTTTACAATCAATTAAGTTTCCAGAAATAGGAGAGGATATTCAAAATGATTTAGTTAAACCGATATCTGAAGAAGACATAGTATATACAATTCAACATATGAAATCACACAAATCACCAGGTCCTGATGGGATGACAGTGGAGTTTTATAAAAGGTTTGCGGATATTTTTGGTAAGATACTTTCAGTTATATTTAATTACATAATTAGGAATACTATTAATTATCCTCATCTTAACGCCTCAAAGACTATTTTTATACATAAAGCCAATTCAGATCCTCAAAACCCCGATAATTATAGACCGATATCATTAATGAATGTAGACATGAAAATTCTAACCTCCATTATAGCATCTAGACTGAAGAAAATCATGACTCATATAATATCCAAAGAACAGGCTGGATTTATGGCAGGTAGACAAACCAATGATAATACTCTTACATTACATACTATGATAACACATGCTAAACAAAATAATCTTAATATTTATGCCCTTATAATTGATGCACAGAAGGCCTTTGACAGGGTTGATACAATTTTTTTGTTTGTTCTTTTACCTTATTTTAATATATCCCATGAATTTGTCCAAATGTTGCAAATATTATATAGTAATCCCTATACTACACTGTGCATTAATAGAAGCCTCTCCAAAAGAATACAGATTAAGACTGTCCCCTTTATTATTTAATCTTTATCTTGAGCCTCTGTTCTTATATATTAAGCAGAATGTCTATCATAATGTCCCAATAATTTATGGAACTAAAATTTTAATGGCAGCTTTTGCGGATGATCTTAATATTTATTGTGCATCTCCAATATCTGACACTGACAAATTATTGAAGGCTGTTAATGATTTTTCAGACGTCTCTAACTACAAAATTAACTTGGAAAAAAACAATATTTTTCCTTTAAAGACACCTAAACCTTTTTCGTTATTGCCTTTGGTTGGGCAGGTAACATTTAAAGAAAAAATTTAATATTTAGGTATTGAGTTTTCTACAGACAATAAAGACTTCTACAATAATAACATTAAAACAATTTGGGACCAAATAATTTCTGATTTCGGGAGGTGGAAAAATTTATGATTGCCACTACTAGCAAAAGTTTCAATTGTTAAAATGAATGTGTTACCACAATTACTTTATAATTTTAGATCAGCCCAATTAATACTTTCAAAGACATTTTTTTAAAAAAATCATAAAGAATTGGCTAAATTCATTTGGGAACCAAAAAAAAACCAGGATATCTTATGATAAATTAATGACCCCAAAAAATAAAGGAGGACTGGAGTTGCCTAACTTCGAATTGTACTACCTAATCGTGAACTCTAACAGAATTCTAAGAATTGCCAACTATGATACAACTACTACTAAGTGGACACCAACTTGGGTGATTTTGAATTACAGATATATTTTAAAGTTAAACATTAATCCTAAAGCAATACCATTTTTAGGTAAAGATACTTTGAAAATTTATGAACATATTAAAACTAACATATTATCTATACAAGATTTATTTCAATCTTTGGATCTGTGTCAATATATGATGGTTTTTCAACCATTTCATAGGAATCCTAATTTAAAATTGAACAATCAATTAATTGATCTTAAAAAGTTTACACTAATAGTTAATTTAGCTTTGATTGATATATACAAATATCTGGACTGCTCGACCAATCAAATAAGACAAGAATTTAACTTACCCAAAAATGATCTTGTTATTTTGAAACAAATTAGAGAACTTGCTATGAGCTAATTTTTAAATTTTAAACCTGAAGATGAAAATGTTAATAAATGCTTTGAGTTGTGACAAGCCCTCCAACAGGATATTAAATATATAACAATGACAAATAAATTAATTAAAGACTTTAAATTTCATGATAAAATTCTGTTATCCAACTATTGGGAAGAGAAAATTTTAGTGACAGACAAAAGTAATATGTTAAAAGCAATTGACCTGACTATCAAATCTACTTCTCTTCAAAAATTGATGTATATCCAGTTGATGATATGGAATAATGCATATTATACACGCCTTACCCTATATAAATTTAATGCTAAAAACTCTCCAACTTGTCCATACTGTAAAAATCAACCGGCTGATCTTCTTCATATGTTCTGGAGCTGTAAATGCATATATAAGCTTTGGAATTCCCTTAAGATTCAACTTCAGAAGATGGGTTACCAAAGTACAACGTTGTCATGGAAATTTACGATTTTACATATTCCTCCGAAAGAACTCCCTAGATCACAAAGTGCCATATATATTAATATTTTTCTGTTAATGAAACTTTATATAGCCACTAATTGGTTAGACCCATCTAAAACATCTTGGGAAAACTTTAGAGTTTTGGCAACAAGGCATATATTAGCTCATAAACTACTCTTAAGTCCGAATAATAAAAACATTAATAACCCAAAAATTTGGGAACAGATATTTAATATTATATAAGCATAATACTCACATTTATATACTTGCTTGGAGAGAATTTTGTATTTAAACTGTATATTACTGGAAATGTTATTAACTACTTTTTGTTTTTTATCTATTCTTAATGTTTTACATGGAAGCATTCTTGTAAATATTGTACATTTGTTTGGTGTGATAGTTAGTGATATTAGTTAGTAATCCTTTGTTTTATATTTTTTTTCTTAAAATTTTGTGTTTGTTTTTACTCGTGTATGAAAATAATATAACAATAAAGATTTATTATGGAAAAAAAAAAGGAGTTCATCATAAAGGGGCCTTCTATAGTTACCCAAATGACATTACCAATATGCTTGCAAATAAATTTAGTGCCAACCTCATACCTTCAAAGCCCAGAAATATCTCTAAGAAATCATTCATCGAACATGTTAGTAAAGACAAAAATTATTTCTCCATAGAACCTGATAATATACCTGGTTCCTTAATTAATGCTGTTAAACATGTCCTTGCAGACACACTCCTAAAACTGTTAAACTTAAGTTTAGCGACTGCTTTTTTCTCTGATGAGTGGTACACAGCAAGGGTGATGCCCCTCTGTAAGGGTGGCCTTACAAGTGACCAGATAATTTCAGACCTATGAGTCTTACAATTCTCATCTGCAAAACCATGGAATGCATTATAACTGATCTCATAAAATGTGATATCAAGAATCTTGTTAGACTTGACCCTGAACACTTTGGCTTTGTGAAGAGTAGATCCTCGCTATTCAGTCTGATAGATTTCATTGAAAGAGTTACAGAGGCTATAGATGGTGGCCATCCATTGTATGCTGTACATAATTCCACATATGCAGAGGCCCTTAACTGTAACCTGCCCAAGCAACAAGGACCTCCGAAGCTGAAACACAAACAAACACTAGTCACAACCAAAGTGTCACATAGCTCACAATACCAGTGTGCCTCCCAGGAACAGCCCCTAAGGCAAGACAACGTACCTAACACTTTAGTCATAGGTGACTCTTTAGTCAGGCACACTGATGTCCCACTCAAGAGGCTGAACAAGGAGAAAATTACAGTCAGCTGACTGTCGGGTGCCAGGATCCACTACATAATGCATGCACTGAAGTCACTCCACAACAAGTACAAATATGACTTTGTCATTGTCCATGTTGGAGTGAATGACTTGAGACATACCTCCCTGGACTACATGAAAAGAGACATGGAAGAGCTCTTGGATCATGTGGCCCAGACAGGTATGACCCTAGCCCTGAGTAGCATCCTGCCTTTGCCCAGAACAATACCACAATATATGTACAAAATGATTGCCTTCAACAATTGGCTAAGCTTCTGGTTTCATTCAAAGGGGACCCAGTATCTGTCTGCCTGGGACGACATGATCAACAGACCACGATGCTTTGCCAGAGATGGTCTGCATCTGTTGCTCCTGGGATTCAGGTTACTTTCTAAGGCTCCTGCCACCCCTATAGTGCCTTTTTTTAGGCAAAGTTGATAGGACAAAACCACCACCGTAACAGGTACAAGCATGCAAATTCTGAAGGTAATGCTACTCAGTGCTAGAAGTCTAAACCTCAAAATGCACTCTCTCGAGGCACTCCTAAAAATGGAGAACATCGATATCTGTGCAGTAACTGAGAAATGGTTCAAGGCTCCAGAGAGCACCCCTGCAATACCAGTTGTAACCTGGTATTGCACCCCTGCAATACCAGGTTACAACTCTTACCACACATTTCGGCCACCAAACCAGGACTGAAACACTAAAGGTGGAGGAGTGTCTGTATTCACCAAGGATATTCACACCACCAGGCTAGTTGCTCAACACAATGCGTCTGCAATTCTCCAGGTGCAACTAACACTAGGTAAGACTGCAATCCAAATTGTAGCTTGCTACAGATCCCCCACCATGCCCCAAGATTCTCAGTACACCTTTCTAAACATACTGGAAAAGACTAAAATGCAACCAAATACCCTAATACTGGGTGAATTTAACTACCCTGCCATTAACTGGGAAAACTACTCATGTACCAACAATTTTGCTCAACGGTTCTTGGAATTCATAAATTCCAATGCCCTAGATCAACTAATCCATAGTCCCACCAGGGGTTCCAGTATCCTAGACCTGGTCATTATCAACATGGGAAATCTATGCTCCATACCTATGTTCACCCCCTCATTGGCTATAAGCTCATCACCCTTAGCATCCACATCCCACCCCCACTCCCAGTAAGAAAACCTCCATAAAAAACTTCTCTAAAGCCAACTTCATGCTACTCAAGTCAGAAGTGACAAACTTCATGACACCCATGCAGACGGGAACTGAAAGTTCGACTGTTGAATCCTACACTAAGGCACTGTATGAGCACATCCACTCATGCATGAATCGTGCCATTCCAAACAGAACCAAGATGCTCTCCTCCAAAAAAAGGAAGCAAATCTGGTGGTCCCCTGCCATAAACAAACTTTACAACAAAAGGAAGAAACTGTTGCAGAAAAGAGGAAAATCCCAGGATGCAAAAAACTCTCTTACCAGCCTCACTAAGAAGCTGAGATCCCTCATAAAATCCTCCAAAGCTAGTTACGAAAATAAAATTGCTAAAGATTCCAAAGACAACCACAAGGTATTCTATAACTATGTCAAGAATCTAAATGGCAATGCTCAGATCTGCTCTGAGCTACAACAAAATGGCATTAAATATATGCTCCCAAGGATATTGCCGATATCCTGGCAGATTGATTCAGTGCCAACTTCACACCCCTCTCACTCCCTAAACAGCCCATCTCAATACCAGAAGATTGCCAAATTCAGGTAATAACGGCCACACAGGTAAAAAAACGCCCTCTCCAAAGCTAACAATACAGCATCCATGGGAGCAGATGACATCTCAGCCTGTGTACTACATGAACTACAAAATGAACTGCCACCTCACCTAAGTGTCATGTTTAATCATAGCCTCACCTCAGGCTTCGTACCCACCGAGTGGCACACAGCTACAGTTATCCCACTCTACAAGGGGGGATGCACCTTGGATTTTGGGAACTACCACCCCCATCAGTCTGATGAGCCAGATTTGCAAGGCCATGGAACATATTATCATGGAACTTATAAACAAAGACATTGGCAGCCTTCAAAAACTGGACCCCTCCCAGTTTGGGTTTGTGAAGGGCCGATCTTGTCTCCTGAACCTGACTGACTTCTTCTAATCAGTCTCCAGAGCCGTGGACAAGGGGAAGATGGTCCACACAGCCTATCTGGACCTTAACAAGGCCTTTGACACCATCCTCCACTCTAGAATCATAGATAGATTTACTAGGCTGGGCATTAATCCCTACATCACTTGATGGGTTGCCAACTGGCTTACTGACAGAACCCACACTGTAAAAGTAGCTGACTCCAAATCCAGCTCCAGACAAGTGACAAGTGAAGTACCTCAGAGTTCAGTCCTGGGACCGCTCCTGTTTGGCATCTACTTCTCACTAATGGACTATGGCTAACAAAGTCTGCATATAACTGCAAACTGGGAGCCATTATTGAATCCCCAAATGATGTGGATACTCTACAAAAGTGCCTTACAGAAACAGATGCTTGGTTCCAGAGCAACGGGCTCAAGCTCAATGTCAAGAAATGTATAGTTATGCCCTTTGGGAAAAAACATGTACCCGTGAATTACCACATAGGTGGCAGAGCACTAAACACTGAAAGTGTGATAAGAGATGTAGGGGCACAGCTGGAGAGTGGTCTCACCTTCGATAACCACATCACCACAACAGTCAGGAAATCCTTCTATATGGCACACCTCATCACTAAGGGCTTTTCATTTAGAAAAAAGGAGGTCATTGTCCCACTGTACTCATCTCTCATTAGACCCATTATAGAATACAATGCCCCTTTTGGTATGTACCTGTCAAGACAACTGCAACAACTGGAAAGGCCGCAGAAATACCTCACTAAAAGAATCACAGGCCTAAAGCAGATGCCCTACGCTGCCCGCCTTAAAAACTCCAGCTATACCCTGTCACATATCATCTACTCAGAGGCGATCTCTACTTAACATACAAGGCCATGTCAAACCCAGAGCTGTTAGACATGCTACACTTAAAGAAATCCCAATCCCTCAGAGCCACACACTCCAGGGATCTAAACCTTGTCATCACAATAAACAAAACATGCTGGAGGGATAGGTTCCTGACCCAGAGACTACCCAGACTCTAGAATAGATTGCCCATACATGTCAAGCAGATTGCCTCTTTGGCCCTCTTCAAAAGGAACCTTGACAATTGGATGGGAGAAAGGAAATTCACCCCGGGGATCATGTCAGTCGTCCTGATAGACAGGGGTCCAGGGAAGTAAACAGTGTGGGAAGAAATAGTCAGGGAATTGTTATGACTAGGCTTGTATAGGCCCTAGGGCCGATAGCCTAGTACCAATCTATGAACCTATGAACCTATGTATACCTTCACCTGGCTTTTGCCTTTGACACCATCCCCCATGACAGCATCAGACAAACCTAAATGCTTTAAAATTCAACCCATGTGTAGTAAGATGGACAGCAAATTGGCTGAATGATGGAACCCACACAGTGTGAGTTGCATGTGCTTCTTCAGAAAGTAAAGACATCTCCTGTTTGGTATTTACTTTTCACATTTCCAAGCAAAAAGACAATATGTATGCTAACAAAATTTGCAGGCAAATGCAAACATGGAATTATTTTTAAGTCATCTCAGTAACCTTTTGCTGTAGTAAAAATGGGCTGAAACCAAATGCTGAAAAGTGTAAATCATCACTTTTTGAAGACAACCCCTTCTCTCATTACAGTGTCTGAATAACACACCTCTACAAAACAAAAGCATAGTTAGGGAACAAAGTGCTTGTGTTAATAGGCCCCTCTCTTCTGACCATCATATAACAGTGGTTGCTAAGAAATGCTGTTGTTGGTCTTTCGGCTTTTCCCAGTTAGGGGTCACCACAGCGGAACTACAGTCCACTAATGATTGGCAGTAGATTTTCATGAACACTGAGGTGCCAGCTCGACATTCAACAAAAGCATGCCCATTTGCACATGTCTTTCAAAGGCCCACCCAACCGTCGGGAGGACATGCAGACTCTACACAGAAGGCACTCCCCACACTCCAGCTAAGAATCGAACAGGAGAACCTCTTGCTCTGAGGCAACAATGCTACCGCTGCACCACTGCAGATGTCTAGCAGTTGCCAAGCTAACTCCCAAAGTAATATTGATACACTATAAAGAGGCAGTCACTCATTTACACTCAGCAGTGATCAAAACAAATATTGAGTACAAAGCCACCTTTGATATTTATTTCATCAAACATATCAAACAGAAAGATTGCAAAGTGTTATCTGAGGATGGATTTCTGAACAACTGATATTTAGTAATATTTCTGCAATTTTACAGGCAGATTTATCTGTTTTGTATCTGACTTGTGTGGGGGATGAAGCTGTTCAGTATGCATTTTGTGAACACTTGATTAGGTTATTTTTCTCTCTTAAAATGAACACGTGAATGTGAGTGATTGCCTGATTTTTTTTTCTGTATTTTTAAATACGTTTACAATTTGTTCTATAGCTAAAATCTAATGTAGAAGAATAGGTCCAGTTTGTTTTCTTTATGACTGATACAATCTCTCTCTCTCTCTCTCTAGATATATATATATATATATATATATATATATATATATGTATATATATGTGTGTGTGTGTGTGTGTCACTCTTGACACTGATCAAATGATGATTTAGTCACCAGCTTTCCTGACTGCCTAATTTGGTTGGCAGAAAAGCTGTAGATATTTATGGAAGATTTCTACATTTCTGGGTTTGGGAAATGTACCTTTTGCCCAGAACTATGTGATCTCAGAGTTGGTATTTTTTAATTAGCAAGGGACCAGCCTCCCCCTTGGAAAAAAAAAACATTGTTTTTAATTCACATGCACTGATGTTATTTCTTGGATCATGCTCACTCTTCTGATGATTTATTTTTTTTCAGTATTATTTTTGATGTTTTTAACATCAGTCTTCTAAGTTTTTGACTAACTTTACTAGAACCATGCAAATGCATAGATGCATACACAAACAGATAGATAGATAGATAGATAGATAGATAGATAGATAGATAGATAGATAGATAGATAGATAGATATCAATTGCATTATACAGCATGCTGACTCCACAGGTTTTTGCCCAGCAGGAAAAATGAGAGGGCATGTAGGACTGCTAGGAAAATAAGGCTTTGAATAGCTGAGGATTTCTGTTAGCATTTAGATGTGTTAAAACTTTGCTTGTGTAGGATATGTAGCTGGCCTTTTAAGCCCTATGCTAATAACCAGGTAGTTACATCTGTGGGAGATACAGTTAACTAAATAATAAGTTGGGGAAACCAATATGGCAAATATTACAGAGACTAAGAAACTCACTGAAAGCAGTTGAGAGGAGTGTGGAGAACCTGGATTAAAGGAATTGTACAGTGCTATTTAGAAAGGAGAATCTCAAAAGAGAGAAAGGATTGAGAACTGAATTTTCCTACATGGATGGTGAGAAAAAGGAAGAGTTTTCAGATTTTTGGTGTGAATCGTAGGCTCACAGGCCTCCAAGCTGGATTTTTGGTCTGCAGTACATCTA